>NC_058030.1:2830656-3121973 GCF_019176455.1 Solea senegalensis
CATTTTTGTCAAATTTTGGACGACATACTAAACTGTGACGGGTCACACGGTGGTGTAGTGGTTAGCACTCTGGCCTTGCAGCGAGAATACCCGGGTTCATAATAATTTATAATTTAGTTTTAGTAAGTACGTTTTTTGGACGTACTGTACTACGTTTTAAATCACATCCGTTAATGTGAAAAATAACAATTCACCTCCTGGAAACTTTGAGCAATAAGGACAGGTAAGTTAGTGCTAATTAAGGTCCCTGAGTGAGTGACATTTGTGACCTTTGACCCATATTGACTGATACATTATGTCTTTAATTTGTAAAGTTTTGCCTTTATTTA
Source organism: Solea senegalensis (assembly GCF_019176455.1). Classification (NCBI taxonomy): domain Eukaryota; kingdom Metazoa; phylum Chordata; class Actinopteri; order Pleuronectiformes; family Soleidae; genus Solea; species Solea senegalensis. The sequence goes on from NC_058030.1 coordinate 2,830,986, forward strand.
AAATCATTCAAGAACCCCAACCTTGTTAAAAAAGTAACTAAATAACTTAGTACATTTTAAACAAGCTACTTTTTTACTTTAACTTGAGTACAATTTTATCAAAATAGTGGTACCTGTATACTCTGAACATTTATATTACTGACTTTATGATTAAAAGTATTAAACGAGGCAACAACAGACAATGTTTGTGTTGCTATGAGTTGCTGCTGCTGTTGTTGTGAAGATGCAGCAGAAGCAGAAACAACAATGAGAACACAGATACTTTTCCTCAGAGCTGCTGTTTTTTTTGTCGTAATAAGCGGCCATGCGTGAAAAAACACTTTTCTCTGCAGAGCTTTGCAAACAAACAGGTGTTTCTTAATGCAAAAACTCACAATCCTGCAGACAAAGGGGAATTAAAAGATGTAAAACGAAGCAGCGTAAACGCGCAGTGACGCTTTTCTATCACAATTACACAGAGTAGTAAGTTTCGCCGCCATAACGACAAGTTTAAGACAAAGACTTTTTCTATTCCAGCTTCAAATTACAGCTATCAGTCACTTTAGAAGTAGTGTAAAAACAACAACAATGGTCTGTATTTATGTAGCACTTTTCAGTTTTTGCTCTTCACCCATTCATACACATTCACTCATAAATTCATACAGCTCAATTATATGCCGCACATTTTCTATCACACATCTTTCATGCTGATTCACCAGTCGTGGATAAAGTACCTAAAAGGTGATACTTGAGTAAAAGTACAAATATCTTTACCAGAAAATGACTTTGGTAGAAGTTGAAGTCACTTTGTTGTACAATATAACTTAAGTATAAGTCTTAAAGTATACGACATTCACTGCGCCTTCAAAAAAGTTACATTAACACACCTAGTGACACCAAAATGAAGCTATAAAAATTGTATAAATTATTATCTTTTATTTTTTTATCATTGTTTTAAACAACCATCAGTCATTTCTATAAATATCAAATATTAATGCATTTTTTTTAACCCTTAAATTGCAAAGTTTTTTCATGATGCATCTTTATTTTGTGGTCTAAAAAACACAATAAATAAATTATTTTCAATATACTTCATGCAAACTGGATTATTTTTGTTTTGGTTTCAAGCCTGGCATAAGTGAAAGATTAGTAAAAGCATTTCTTAGAATTATTTTTTTTAATTTTTTAAACCAACATCAGTCCTCATCATACAAATCATATCAAATTGCCAAGTTTTTGTCATGATGCATCAAAAAATAGTGTTTGAATGGGTTTAAATGATCACGTTTTTATGCGTAGGTTTGTTAATGTGAATATTTCAATGAACGTTGTTTACAATAGACATTTTTAACAATGTGGGATAAAATATGATATGAAATTAAAAGCTTTGTTAAAAGGTTTGTTGAAGGGTTAAGTGTCAAAAGTCATTTTCTGACATAAAATGTACTTTAGAAGTAAAAGTGTTTAAAAAGTGAGGAGTTAGGACGGAGCCGTGGTGCCTCAGCAGTAGGGCACGTTGTCTTTCACCTCAAAGGTTGTGGGTTCAATTCCTGGCTCTGTGTCCTTGAGCAAAGACACTTAACCCCATGTTGTAGTGTCACATGAAGTCTTTGTTGTTGCCTCATTTGAGTGTGTTTTGCTTGAGAAAAGCCTAAAGGGCAAAACATAATTAAGGACAATCATTTAAATTAAGAGAACGTATATGGAGTGTAGTGTTGTTGCTTTTTAACAAATTATGTTCCGGATTTTTCAATTCATTGTATAGGTTAGGGCTATTTCATTCATTCATTCATTCATTGTAACACAAGCAATGTTTTTTAAGTGTAAAAGGTAAAGTACTATAATCTCTTAAACAGCTCAAACAATAAACATGTGGGAAATAACAAGGTGGTTTTCTCAGGACGATGTTCGTGTGAATCATTCATGGGTTTTGAGTGGATTATTTGTAGTTCCTCCCTAATCCTGTAGAGGGCAGTGGGGGGACAGGGAGGCTGCTGCTGCTGCTGCTGCTGCTGACAAACACTGGCACGGGCATTAAAATGAAATAACGCTGCCGTGAGCTCTGTGAGCTCCAGGATGTAATAAAGTGTTTGTGCATGTAATCACACATTCAACCTAAAAATAATCAGCAGGGAAGCGGAGGCACTCAACTGAATGAACTTTATATCTTACAGCAAAATGACATGAAGCAATGAGGAGAGGATGAACCGAGAGAGAGTGAAAGGGTGATGAGCAGCAGTCGTCCTCCATCTCCTCCCTCATACATTATTTACCTCGGCTGCTTATAGATGCATTATGCTGCCCTGAATGTTACTGATGATGATGATGATGATGATGATGAAGGTCACAATATGGTGCCCACATTGTGAAAAGTTGACAAACGAAGGCGTGAGAGCATCATCAGAACCACTGTGATGCTGCTCCTAAAGGCTAACTGCACACTATGATGCACATGATCTTTTTAGACTTTCTTTAAGACGCTTGTTCACGTGTCTTAATGAACTCTTAGAAACTTAAAACTTTTGATGGGTTTTTAGCGACACAATACTTACTATGACCTTTTTGAATCTCGCACCTGGCAAATACTCCAAATTACAAAAAAAACCCTAACACTAAAACTAATGAAAACTAAACAGCAACAACTACTGTAAGCATTTAAAAAAAGTAAAAACAGATAAGAACTAATTAAAACTAACTCATTTTAAAAACAAAAAGGTCAAAACTAAATGAATGAAACATCCAAAACTATTATAACATTGGTGCTAAACAAAAAGCGTTTAGAACCAACCAAGCACTACAAGGACAAAGCCACACTAAAAATGACTGAAAATGAATGAAAACAAAACAAAACCAATGAAATGCATGAATAACAATGGTGTATAATAAATATGTGCAAATTAAATATTGGGATAACCTAACCTTAACTATCACAACTAAGTGCCTTAATCTAACCTAACCCTAACCCTGGACCTTAATCCCTGACAAAATGTCCTCACAAAGACAGGTTTTTACACACTAACTGCAGCCAGTTATAAGTAAATGTTGCATAAAGACAGTAAACATGTGGAAAATGATGAATGGACCTGATGAGTCTTCACTGCCTCCATTCTTCCTCAGCTGATGTTGACAGTGAGGCCTTGATTACGACAGAAAAGGTCAGTGAACGAGGACTTCAGGGTCACTCGATGAACGGATGCTGATTGTTCCTCTCGTCTTTCACAGTTGTTTTTTTTTATCCAACATGAATGGGGCCTGAGTATGAGACTGACTCAGGTAAAGGTCATGTACGTAGAAAATCCTGCAAGGGTTTTCAGGGACAAAAAGTGCTTTAAAAAAACAAGAAAAGTAAAGTCTCTGGTTTAACTTTGACTTATTCTTAAAAAAATATTCTTTCATTTGAAAGCATTTAATCTGAACTGCTCATCTTTCAAAGATCATTAAGGGAATGGGAGCCAGATTTACACAATGACCTTTCTTTGTCCTCTTCTTTGTCTTCTTCTTCGTCATCTTTCTTGTCTTTGTCGTCATCTTCTTCGCCCTCTTTGTCCTCTTCCTCGCCTTTGTCTTCTTCTTCTTCATCATCTTTGCCTTCTTCTTAATCGTCGTCTTTGTCCTCTTCTTCATCTTTGTCTTCTTCTTAATCGTCGTCTTTGTCCTCTTCTTCATCTTTGCCTTCTTCTTAATCGTCGTCTTTGTCTTCTTCTTCATCTTTGCCTTCTTCTTAATCGTCGTCTTTGTCCTCTTCTTCATCTTTGTCTTCTTCTTCATCGCCATGTTTGTCTTCTTCATCTTTGTAGACATGTTTGTCTTCGCCCTCATCATTTACGTCTTCTTCTACTTCCTCTTCTTCTTTGTTGTCTTCTTCATCTTCCTTCTTCGTCTAGTTCATGGTCACTGGTCCACTTTTGGATCAGTGATTGTCCTTGGGTTCTTGGTCAAAGTCAGTCTTTGTCATTTGTCTTTGGTGAGACAGAGACATTTCCCAGACATCATCACGTCGTCATTTGCTCTCTCTTGCTTAATTTTACTCGCTCATTGTTCTGCACGGAATCTCACGTCAACGACGGAGAGAGAGAGACAGTGGACAGTGTCCACAACACTGCTAGTAATTATGACTTGACATTTGTCCTGTGTCAAGCAATGCAAGGCCTGAAACAGCAGGTGGCGTCATAACAAACGAGGGAAACAGCGTTCTCTTTAAATATCAACTTCACTTTTTTCTTGCAAAAAATTCAAGCACTTTCAATGACCCATGTCTATTTAGGGCAATTTTAAAAAACCTTTAAGGATCTTGAAATTTTTCACAAAGATTTCAAGGACCTGTGTAACTACTTCAATAACTTATTCCATCCATTACTAAAATGTTTGAAATAGTGTTTGGCATCAGTGATAAACATAAATAAAAGTGAATAAACATGTCCAGAGTGAGACTGAAGTGATTTAAGAAGGATTTAACTACAGTTTGTGCCTGTAGATTTTGGCTCGGTGTCTGGTGTGCCTTGAGTAAACAATATTTAACAAAAAAAAAACACTCATCTATCTAATTAATCTTGAAATAAATTAATAAAGTAAATCATTATTTCTCCAGAATCACTGCTTATCATGCAAATGTATCCTGGACAAAAGCCCATTTCTGTCTCTAACCCTCGGGTGGCAAAGACCTATACATATATGTATGTATATATATATATATATATATATATATATACATATATATATCTATATATATATATATATATATAGATATATATATATATAGATATATATATAGATATATATATATATATATAGATATATATATATATACATATATATGTAATTTAACTCAACTGCAGTGAGCAGTGGAGGAAAAAGTAGGAAACAGAGTATAAGTGTAGTGAAGCAGAGACAGAAACTTGGAAGTGTAACCAAGGGCAAACGCACAGTATGAGTCAGGCATATGCACGCGGTATATTGAGTCTGGGCTCTGGACAAATCTCTGAGGATATTAAACTTTCACAGCACCCTAAAGCTCTGAGTGAGAGGTTTATAATAGATGCAGCGTGTCTATATCAGACGATACTTCAGGGACAATGCATGATACACTCTCTCACTCGTACACTGTCTAATTCAGGTTAAAGAAATGTGTGTTTGTTTACTCACACGCTTCCTCAATCTAAGACCAGAGGGGAGTGGGGGATATTTAAGGTGGTAATTAATAAAAAAGAGAAAAGCAAGTGAGGTCCCGACACTGAAAATGGAGCACATCAAATATTTAAAATGATTTGGTTCATGGTGCCGCCGCCGCCGCAGCAGCAGCAGCAGCAGCAGCAGCGCAGATATGGAGCAGATGTGGGACTTACTGAAAGCAGTCTCTCTGAGCGGAGACGTTCTTCAGGTACTGCTTCAGAGCCTCGCAGAACTCGCCGAGCTTCTTCTGGGAAACAACCATCTCCTGACGAATCAGCAGCAAGGACTGCACACACAGAGAGACAGACAGAGAGAGAGAGAGACAGACAGAGAGAGTCAACTTTGATTTAAATGCAAACAAAGATATTTTAAAACACATTTGACAAATCACTTCTCAAACCAAAACTAAATGGGGTCTTTTATTTTTTTAAGCTGATTTTATTATTCTCCCTCTATTCTTGCCATGAACAGAAACAATGTTTTTATCTGTGTCTCGACAAAGCGAGGCGTCGTCGTACAGCAGCTACAGAAGCCGAGATGAATAATGTCACAAGTGGATTCTACTACTAAAAAAATAAAAATAAACCTGGATGTTCAGAAGACTTCACAATTTTGGCTTCTTACAAACATAAATGTCTGATTTCGAATATGAGTGTTGCTGCTGTTTACTGCACCACGCAGCTCCAAGTTTGTTTTGGATGAATAAAGCTGGGTTACAGAAGCACTGTCGAAAGAAAGAGTTGTGTCTGCGTGTGTGTGTGTGTGTGTGTGTTGGGGAGATACACACTAAGTTTTTCTAACACTCTGTCCCTCTGGTTGTAAAAAGTACGTGTTAATCACTCTGTCTTCTCCTCTCCCACCAAACACCCTGGGCGGATTCTTCTACTCCCTGGTCTAACCTTATTTACCACCCTGCTAAATTGCTCCAAGCTCTTCAAATCTTTACTCCAACTTTACCTGACTGAGTCTCCTCTGTCACAGAGATGAAGACATTAAATCCTGAGCATCCTTAAAGACAGGGACCTAAGCACATTTGGGGGTCTTTAGCAACGCTAATAATAAAGCAGGAAATGACATGATGTTGTTGCTGGCTGGCAGATTCTTATCATTCCTGTGTATTAGCTTTAATCTCAGAAAGATTTTCAGTATTCAAAATAGCTATGAGTTTACTATGAGGTGCATTTGGTGTCAGTCTACTAAAAAGTGTCGCCAATACATGTCATGTAAAAATGACTGTACTATTTTTTTTAAATTATTGCAATAACAATAAATGTAGAGCAAAAAAAGGATAATAAAGAAATTATATTACACTATCACTAAATATTAAAGTAAACTTGGCAATAACACAGAGGTTATGCATGTTAACCCCCTAAAACGCGACTGCAAAACCACGGATATAACAATAATCTGAAGGATTATCAAAGGTTCCTCGCAAAAAATTTGTGCCAGGAGCCGTTTCGGTCTCTGCCATTCGTGGCTCGGGCCCTAAAGAAAACACTGCTGTTCCCTGTGGCTCACGCAGTTCGTTCTTTAAATATTTCCACTCTTTTCCTCTGTAATGACACATAATCCCAGTTGTGTTTGAGATTTCATAAGTGACTGCAGAAGGAGCACAGTCTCTTACGTCAGGATTATCACATCACGCAGCTGTCAGAGGAAAAAACGAGGACATAAGAGCGCTCCCCGTACACCGAAGAGATATCTGCAGCTCGTACACGAGCGGCGTCTAAGTCTAAGACATTATCTTCCAGTCGCGTGCTTGTTTCGTGTTCTTCGGCCGCTTTGATTGTACGTTTTTACTGCCGCGTGTTTATCTCCCAACATCACTGTTTATCTGCAGCCATTACCTCAAATCGCTGTTATGCTGCAAAAAGCACTGCTGCACCATTAAGCTGCATGAATGAGTGAACGCGCCCAGATGTTTTTCTCCAGTAAAGATATGTGTGTGTGTGTGTGGTTGTGATTTAGGAGGCGCGGCCTGTGAGTGCAGCATCTTTAACAATGAACAAACCTGGCAGACTTATAACCTCTGCGAACGCTCTACAGTACCTGGAGTACACACACACACACACACACACACACACACACATTGTACCAACTCAATTAGAAACACTACATTGCCCGGCAACCTCAGTTAATCGAATCACTACCACTCCATTAACCGTCCGGCCTCCCTGACCAAATCACTGCGATTACATCTGCTCCCCACTGACACTGTGGCCCTGCAGAGGCGATAAATCAGAAGCTGTTTTCACCGTCCTGCGAAACCTCTGCGTTAACGTTCAGCTTCAAAGTGTACGGACCTTTAGTTATTCATTCATTCATTCATTCATTCATTCATTTATTTATTTTATACAGTCCACATTGAGCATGCGCGAGGAGTGAGAGACAGCGTGAGAGACAAGCTCCGCGAAAAAGTTTGAAAGAGGCTAAAATAGAAATGAATTGAACGTACAGTCAATGAAAGTTCTAGCTAACAAAATAAAGAACTGCCTGGTGAGAATGAGTGTGGGGGTCGAAGGTGGACAGCGACAAACAACGCGGTCGAATACAGCGCGTGGAAACCCACCTGAGCACGTAATACTACCTATAGACGATAAGACAGGAATCGACAAGCAAGAACAGTCGGAGTTACTCAGCTCGATTATGAAGGAAGTACTTGCAGTAGCTCGAACCACAATTCAACCACAGCTGAACTCTCGCAAAGCACAAATGGAGGAATGTGGTCGGAAATTAGATGCTGTTGAAAACGGACTGAATGATATGGAAGAGGAGATGGATTTAAAACATCTCCATCAAGAGAACGCTGAACTCTGTGATAAATTGGAAAGACTGGAAGCGCGCAGTCGCAAATTCAATTTAAGAGTGCACGGCCTACCGATAGGCGCAGAAAAGGGGAATCCTACAGCCGGTGGTTGAAATTACCCACCGAGTAGGCCCCGGGAATAAGACCATGATTATGACGATGCAACGTTACATGGCAAAGGAGGAGAAATTGGTGAACGCACACTCAGACATGGGGAGATGGAGCTCCAATTCTTCCCTGACCTAACGTCGGACATGGTCAAGCTCAGGACTGCACGTGTAAAACATGGAATTATTCACTCGGCCACTGTAATCATTACACATGGAAATGAGATGCGAAGATTCACTGATTACCAGGAGGCGGAGACTTACTGGGACTCCAAAGAATGAATGAAATTAGTGAAAATGAGTGGGTATATAAAGATTTTACTTATAGACCAATAAGAAAACATCGCTTTTAATGAATAAAATTGGTAAATTATTTCCTGAAATGAAAACACAGACATCTGTGAACACAGATTTGGTCTGAACGTCATATTTATTACAGGATTTATGAAATGCACTCTGAGGCACTTTATTTATTTTTTTAAAAGGCAAAACAGAAGAGTGGCAACATAATTAAACCTCTTGCAGACTATTTTATTTTAAGCCACTGCACCATTAATGTCATTTTTATGTCACCTGTAATAATAATTATAATAATAATTGCACTGCTTGGTGGAAATTGAACACTTCATTCTGGCAACAGAATGTGGGGGAAAAACAGGAAATGTGCTATTTTTAAATACACCAGAGAAACAAGACTTTTTGTTTTAACTGTGTTTGGTGTTTTTTTTTTAACAAATAATGTCAGAAGTATTTATTTATTTATTTGTATCGTGTTCTTTTTCTTCAATAAATCCATTTGTGACAATCAAGGTAACAGCCAGTGGTTCTCAAACTGTGGTACATGTTACACTGGTGGTACGCGTGCTTCCTCTGGTGGCACTTGGAGGAAAATTCAGAAATACTCTTCTACTCCATAAACCAGGGTATGCGATCAGAGCGGAGCTGAGGAAGTGTGAGGAATAATAAGATAATCTGACAAACGTTAGATAATTACAATTATTGAATTTATTTTTTTACATTTATTATGAGTAGCTTGTCAGAAGTCGGCGGGGAAAACTTGGGGTAGCGAGTTCCAGACGGACAGCGACTCCAAGCCTGTGTTGACTTACAGTCTGTATTGAGCTGTCGCTACCAAAGAGTTAGAGCCACTGAAATTCGGATCATTGCAATACAAAAAGTGTATTTGCCATCAAATAAAATACAATAATTTTGAATGATTAAATCAATATTTTATTGTGTATTATGATTTTGTGGTTCATTTTTGTTTGCTCAATTCATAAAAAAGTGTTGTCACAAATCTTACTTCAAGAGCTCAGGTGGTACTTGGTATAAAAAGTTGGACTAGACAACACGCTGTTTTCATCATGAAAGTGTAGATGTGGACAAAACACTCAGCGACACACTTACAGACTAACGGGAGAACATGCTACTGAAGATCTAGAGCAGGGGTGTCAAACATACGGCCCGGGGGCCAGAACCGGCCCGCCAGAGGGTCCAATCCGGCCCACAGGATGAATTTGTTAAAATTTCACACTAATCTAAACATAATGTCAAATGCTCCAGATACCTGTGACTAAATCTTTCTGCCTTTATAGATCCAGTGTGCTGTGTAAATAGTAAATTTAGGCATGATATTGTTGAAATTGCACTTATGTTTTGTAAAATTATCCTTCATTAAATGTAAAAAAAAGGAGAAAAAACAAAGGAGTTCTTGTTGTTCATAGAGATCAAATTGTGCTGTATGTGGCCCCTGAACATAAATGAGTTCGACACTCCTGATCTAGAGAGACGATGGAGGTGAATCACTGCGAGGAAACATGCTCACAGCGAGCGGAAGAAGACTGAGCGATGGGAACAAACACAAGCAAAAGATTTCGTTGTTAACTCTCGTTAAATAATGGATGAACGTTAATGCAGCAGTAATTTACATTACACTGCCCTTTATTAATAACGTCTAAGTTATCCTAACCTGACCCACAGTGGAATGTTTAGGGATTGTGTCCATTTGTTTCCCCTCAAGCTCTCTAGAGTAAAAATGAATGGAAGTTAATCAGGTGCATGGAATGAAATAGGTGAGTTAAAGTTTGAGAGTTGAATCACTAATCATGTCATAAAAGAGCAATGAACAATTAAAACATATGATGCTTCCATGATAAACAATGACATGTAAGGTGGGATGTTCATTGAAAACCAATATGCAATATCCTGCAGCTCATCATCGCCTCACAGTTATAACTACCAATTGCATAATATATGATATAGTGAAGGATCTGCCAGAGTCTGTGTGTGTGTGTGTGTGTGTGTGTGTGTGTGTTGTGTCAGCATCTACTGTGCAACCGAGCTTATTATTTCACCCATAAAAACCTGCAAAATTAGTGTTGTGTGTGTATGATTCTGTGTTTATAGGACACGGGTGACTCAACGAGTCGGTTGTGATTGGACGAGTGGTTGACTTATTACCATAAAGTCATGTGCAGCTTCGTTCAGAGGGCTTGTATAAATGCATTGATTTCCTGCTTCCTGTTAGCACTCAGCGCTGCTGCTGCTGCTTTCATCTTCAAAGGAGAACGGGGAAGAACAAAGGTTGTGGTTTCGTTGCCAAATAGAGACACGAGTGTTGAAATGTTCATGTCGTTGTCTTTGGTCCAAACATTCTGAAATCTTAATGCACTCATAAGGACCAGGTTTTTGTCCCTATGACGAGGTCAGAGACAGAGACAAGGTCCTTAAGAGATAAGAAATACAAGAACTCACACACACATTCACACACACAGTCTGGTTTCCATGACATTCAATTCCTGGAGACTTAACCTTAACCATAACTACTACTGACCTAACTTTAACCTTAACCTTAACCTAACCCTCACTTGATTTATGTCCCCATAATGAAGACAAGTCCACATAATATATGTTTCATATGTGAGTGAGGACACATCTTAGACAAGCTGCATTCCCTAAACCCCTTACCCTTACCTTAACCATCACAACTAAGTGTCTAACCCTCAGCCTTTACGGTGAAAAAGCCCTTTAAAGTTGTGGGGCCCAGACAAAATGTCCCCCACAAGGTCAAAATGTCCCCAAAAAGATAGGATTGTATGTCTTTTTTAAACAATATATATTCCAGTGCACACACACACACACATTGATATGCACACCCCCTCCCCCCCGGTGAGCTTTGCACTAACAAAAGTATAAAATATGCAGAGATCATTACCCTCCATCAAGGACACACACACACACACACGCACACACACACACACACACACACACACGCACACACACATCCCCAAAAAGCCAAGACAAATGTGCTCACTTTCCAAAAATGTGCTCACTCCCTATGTTTTTTTTTTGGGTCATCACAAAGATCATAGTAGTATAGAACTATAGTGCCTAACAATATCCCTTAACCTAAACCTAATTATAACCCTAAAACCAGGTCTTAACCCTGGGAAAGCACTTTAAATGTCCCCACAAAGACATAAATACAAGCACATACACACGGGACATTCTGGTTTCACGGATTTAAAGGTCATGCTTAGAGTTGGGGTCAGATGTAGAGGTCATGTGATGTCAGAGTGCGTCCTCACAGACGTAGAAAGACAAACGCGTGTGTTTGTTGAGCTGCAGCCTACTGGGTATGAACATGGGGGGAAGTGAAAGCATGTGTGTGTGTGTGTGTGTGTGAGAGAGTGTGTGTTATATAGAGATGGGGGTAACCAGTCACGCGTTACCATGGGAACTGGGAAATACCAGTTCCTCAGTTGCAGGTCTTCATGTCACACCTCTCGTCGTCCTTGACTCTTTGGTCTTCTCCCTCAGGTCTTTTCCTCTCTCTACTTCCCTTCATCGCCTCAGTTCCTGCCTCACGTCTGTCAAACCTCCACTTCTGCTCACTTCTTTCTTTTTTCTTCCTCGTGTGCACATCTCTCTTACTCACCCTTCCTTTTACTTCATCATCACTATCCTTCCTCCTCCTCGTGCTCTGAGTTCAAGGAATCCTTCATTTATTCAAAGAGCACAACACAAAACAAAAAAAGAACGGTGTCATTAGCTCGGGGATCATTTGCATATCTCCTCTCTGTAGATGGATGACTCCAGTGCAGCTCGCAGTGTCCTGAGCTGCGGCTGCAGCAGTGGGAATAGAATAATAATAAGATAAGAGAAATACAAATAAGCAGAGTCAGTTCTGCCCTTTTTTGGCCTTTAGGATCCTGTTCTTCCTTGTTTTCTGGCTATTTGCTAAAATACTTAAAGCTGTAGTGTGTAACTTTGAATTATAAACAAAAAAAAAACAGCAGTTTAAAGGCATTTAAAGCTGCTTTTTTTGTTGTTGCTGATGTCTTGAGTTTTAAAACTATCTGTATCAGCAGAAACTTACACACATTAAAAGTACAATGTTTACATTTTGTTTAGTTTTCTCTTTTGCTTTTACCAACGACTGAGAATGTGTCTTTCGTGTCTTCAAATGAGACGAGTGGACGAGAAGTTGTGAGAACACTAAACGCTAAAACCACAAGGTGAATGTACTTGGTGTTGTTTTTTTTCTGCTTTTGCATTTTCCGGGCCACCGTACTATCGTTAGCAACGGCAACTAGCATGCAGGTTTTCTTTAATGCATGGACTCACGTCAAAGAGCCGGTGTGATGTCTTGATGTCTTTTTAAGGGAAAAATAGAGGACAAATAGGCAGATGGGAAACTTTATAAGACTTTTAAGACAAAAACGAATGAGACAAATTAAACAATTATGAACTTCATTCATCTTCTACCGCTTTATCCTCCACATGATGGCCTGCTGGTTCCAATCCTAGCTGACACAACCATACCCTCACACCTACGGTCAATTTAGAGTGTCCAATTAACCTCTGTGTGTTATTGGATTGTGGCAGGAACCCGGAGAACCCGGAGAAAACCCACAAACACACGGGGAGAACATGTAAACTCCATGCAGAAAGGTCTTCTGACAGACTCACAAATCTGGCTCTTGTGGCCCAACATGTGGCCCACTTATGAGCTTCCTACAACTAAAATGACAAGTATGGACACTTGTTAATCCATAGTATAGTATATAAATAAATCCTCCTCAAGAAAAACACCTGATAATTCAACACACGCTGAAATAAATCCACCTTTATTTATGGCCACCACCTTCACTCACTCAGTTGTTTTATCTGACAAACACAGAGATTCTCTCTGAGGCTGTGTGTCTTCTTTTTATCCCTGTGATTCTCTCTCTCACACACACACACACACACATCGGCTCTCCTCTGATGCAACCTCGCCTGTGTATCGATTCATCAGGGGGTATCACCGCTCTGTGAGGATCTATCTTCCATCTCAGTGTTGCTGCAGTGATTCACGTCACCGCACCTCCACTCACAGATGACGTCCAGCAGCTAAGAAGAAGACAACAGTGATCTGTGCCTGATTCCACACAAATACCTTTGTAAGGGTTGAGTTTCCAGCTGCTGTTCACTCTTCTGGAAATGTACTGTTTTTTTCTTCCTCAGTTGTGACTCCACAGTTAACACGATGAGATGTTATAAAGTGACAAAGAATAACAGTCCTAACACTACCCAACTCGATTCTACTGTTTTTTTGATAGTACCTGTGAGCAGAGGCGATACTGTAATGTGACGTCAACAACACTGATTGGTCAGAGAGTATCGTCACTTCATCTCTCTGCTCAGACTTCCCTCTCCACGACCACCTCTTCCTGCTCTTTCAGGGGAATCCTGAGGTGTTCCCAGAGGCATAGTGTCTCCAGCGAGTCCTGGGTTTTCCCCGGGGCGTCCTCTCCATGGGACGTTGAGCGTTACACACTGAGGAGATGTTATCCATCCATCCATCCATCTACTGCACGTAGCTACATCGTGAATATTTTGCTCCACTCACTGTATGTGAAAATCGTTATGTACAGATGGGGTTTTTTTTATCCACGCAAAACAACGCAGCACCAGCTCTGTTTCTGAGCAAAGAAAAAAAAAACATTCACTAACTGCCTTGACTTTCATTTTCTGTGTTCTGCGACTTCCTCTGCAGTCGCTGTGGCGAGAGCTCCGTCTCTGTGGATCTATAGATCTCCGCCTGGCTGCTTTAACTACCTGCCGCTTTGACTCTTTGTCCACTGCACCTTCATCATATTGACACCGTAGCAATATTGACATTATGCTTCACGTCCACTGAGCCTCTCTGTATCAGAGTGAAATAATGCTGCACTGTTTGTGTGTAACTCTGTGCTTCAGCTTTGATATTCTCTTTTATTTGACCTTCGCTTTCCTTTCACAAAATGTGCAATAATGTCAGTCAGTCATCATCTAACCGCTTTATCCTCCACCAGAGGGTCGCGGGGGGTGCTGTGCCAATCTCAGCTACATCGGGCGATAGGCGGGGTACACCCTGGACAGTTCGCCAGTCCATCACAGGGCCACACACAGATAGAGACAAACAACCATTCACTCTCACACTCACTCTGGTCTATGGTCAATTTAGAGTGTCCAATTCGCCTAATCCCCACATTGCATGTTTTTGGACTGTGGGAGGAAGCCGGAGAACCCGGAGAGAACCCACGCACACACGGGGAGAACATGCAAACTCCATACAGAAAGGCCCTTGTTCCAACCGGGGCTCGAACCCGGGTCTTCTCGCTGCAAGGCGAGAGTGCTAACCACTACAACACCGTGTGGCCCATGTGTAATAATATATAACAATAATAATAATAAATCTACTCTTTTGTGTTGTTAAGTGGCTTCATTGTGTTTCGATGATGAATCAATAACCAAAGTAGCAACGGACAACTTTCCCCTGGTGATTCCAAGTGTTTGTGACTGTTTGCAGTGAGTCGCTCGATGTGGGTAAATGACGCGTGACTGCTCGACTTCTCTGAACGTGGCTTTAATCACTCGCCTCAGGGAAAAAAAAACATGTGTTATTAGGCTTTAAAATAAGAGATAAAATGTAGGATTTACACTTTATGAACTTTATGAATTCTAGACAGTTAAAACCATAACAAATACAGGGTTAAATTAACGGGGGATAAATTGTGTTATTGAGCTTAAAAAGTGGCATTTAAAGAGAAAAAAAATTAATGCTAAAAAGAAAGAAAATAATGATTTCATGTCACTTTGAAAAATAGGCAGATAAAAAAATAAAAGGTACAGTGTTAAATGTACCTTTTAGGGGGTGAAATCATGTAGTTGCACTTAAAGGTGGCATTTAAAGAGTTAAAATGATGACAAATGATTGGTTTTCTGTTAAAAATCAATCAAAAAGTAAAACAAATGAATAAATACAGTGTTAAATATAGTGGTTTTGCACTTCTTTCTTCTCTCTCAGTGGGATTCTTTGTTTTTTTTTTGTTAAATTGGTTGTTCCTCTGTCTGTCATGTCTATCACTGGTGATAAATAAGACTATTTTTTATCTAATTTTGGTCACAGAATCTGCAACTTAGTCCCTTTATGCCATAAATAATCATTATTTCTGTCAGGAAACTTCATTTAAACCCTTTGGCTCACCTAATAAAGTCTGGTATACACAGTGGAACAGTATTGATTTATTGATCATTGAGTATTGATGATTTTTTCTGAAATGTTCCTCTTAGTGAACAGTTGGACAAAATCCTGCATCAAAAGAGTCAATGGAATCATTTAAAGTGAGAAAGACAATGAAGACAAAGCTCAAGGAAAGAGCTGTCACACACACACACACACACACGTTCGACATTCATGACTTGAGGGGACATTGCATTGACTTACATTAATTTCCTGGAGACTTACTCTAAACTTAACCATACCCTAACCCTAACCTCAACCTAACCTTAAAACATATCTTCAAGTCCCCATAATGTGACTGTGTAAACAGGTTTAGGTCCCCACAACATCAGTAATACCTGGACACACATCACACACAGACACACACACACACAGAGGAACAGTTAGAGTGAACACTGTCAGCTTTGCTGGTAGCGTTGACTAATTTGTGTCACAGCAGAGAAGGAGGAAGGAAGGAGGAAGGAAGAGGAGGGAGGAGGGGACGACGACAAACAGACATAGGGAGACGCAGAGTGTGGGACGGTGGCTGATTATTGCACTTCACTGTGTTTGTTGAATTTACAGAGGGAAAATCTGAGGTGACAAAAAACACCAAGAGCCTCAAGCCTCCTCTGTGTGCTGTGATGTAAAACATGCAGATTTTCTCTAAAGAAAAAGCAGCAAATGTATCTAAAATCTATTTTTTAAGTGATTGTGGGCTTAGGCAGGTGCAGATTTTATCGGCTGAGACGTTTTCTTAAGTGTCTCAAATCTAGAGTGCGTAAGTGTTTGGGTCACAGACGGGTTCATGGGAGATACACGCTCAGCAAAAGCAGAGGTGATAATGTGTCAATTCTTTCATTTTTATATTAAAGTAAAGTACGGAAGAATATTAGAGCCACATGTAAAAAAAAATAGATAAAACAGCATGAATTCTGAGAAAGAAAGTCAAAATTCTTCTTTCATGTCTTCAAAGCTATTTTAAAACTACTGACACTTGCACAGTCTCTCATATAAACTGGAATATATACGATGAAGGCCATTGTTTCTAAAGATAATACATTCAGTTAGTTTCACAATAAGGTGAGATTCAAAATAAAAATAAAAGTAGCACGTTTAGCTGAGGCTCATTTCACACGCTTGCGTTTCTGTTAAATTGATTTTTTTCCACATAACACAAGAAGGAGAAGGATGGATTATTCCCTGAGGGAAATGTGAGCATCTGACCTCGCTGCAATGTGAGGTCAGATGTCAAACTCTGCTCGAGCACCTGGAGCTGGCAGGAATTTTCCTCGATGACACTTCAGTGGGAGGAGGTGGGGGTGGGGGCAAGTATCCTGCAGGCACCTCTGGGCATGTTTCACCACTCTGCTGCCCTCCTGCCTCCATGAACCATGAAACATAAAAAGTGTCTGATTCCTGCTCTCATCGATGATTCAAGAAGAGAACCACTCCACCACGGGCTGACCTCTCTCCCTCTCCCTCTCTCTCAGTATGTTTCCCCTCTCAATAATTCACTTACTGGGTCATAAATACAGATAAATAAATGAAGAAAGCTTCACTGTCTGCAATATTCACTGTGTTCTTTCATAGAGAAACATCAGACTGAGACGTCATTTCTCACTTGTTGTTTTTCAAAATATCCGCCCAGTAAGTCTTTGTCACATTAAAACAAGCGGGCGCCCACGATGCTCTATATGTGGCCCGCCACTTTAGCACCCATTTAACCCTCCATTCATAAAAAAGAAATGTGTTTGAGCGACGGAGGACGACGTCAGCGCTGACTGGACCGACCGTCGTCAGGTGAAAACGTGTGACTGTGTGTGTGGAGCGCGGAGGATGTGAATGGATGCAAGCGACCATCTTTCATGCTAACACCTTCACTTGTCGGGATGTCCGCCGAACGGGACTACTGTCGTTGTTCCATTGTACAAGACATTGATTTATGAAATGAAGTGAATCTGCCTGCACTAAAGGCCCTGGTATACTTCCGTACACAGCGCCCGTGGACCCAACGTGCACCGCGCGCACGACACAAATGCGTCAACAACGCGTAGGCTGCGCGTGCAGCCCAGACTGAATTTCCCCACCAGTAGGTGGAGTATTAAGCAGAAAAACAGAAGACAGAACAACAGAAGAACTACTCCAAAGACTACCAAAGATAGTCATCCGAGCATCGACCTGGCGACCCAAGAACCGTCTGACACCCTGACTCCGCTACCAGACGGGCCTTTCAGCGGATGAGGTGCTCGAACCAGACGTCTCCGAGGGAGCTGTTGCACCATTCTCTTCTTCTTTGGTAGGAATGCGTCCAGACTTGTGCCGCCACCTGATGGTGAAGGGAGATTCTACAGGACCCGGACACGCAAGTATACCAAGGGTCCGAGCACACACGGAAGTCTAACGAGGTCTTTAGCCCCGCTAACCAAGCAGAAAAAAAACATTTTGACAACAGAAGAATTATCTGCCAAGGAAACGACACTATGAATCCGAAAATATGAGAGGCTGACGGAGGAGGTGAGGAGGTACCCCCACCTGTACAACACAATACCGATACAAGGGCGCCTTTCCGTGTTCAAACTCCTGGAGGAAGACAGCACAGGAGGGGGAAGGGGAAGGAAGGGGAGCAGGCTTGTTGGCAGACGTGGACGAAGCAAGAAGAAGAAGTAGGAGGCTACAGGAAGGAGCGGTGATGCTGGTGACAGCTTGCATTTATCCTCTTCTTCTTCTTTGGTAGAACTGAGTCCTATGCCCTGTGTCCAGGCTTGTACCGCCACCTGATGACAAGCCACCTGCCTCACACTAAAGGATTTTCCACAGACCCAAGGATTTGGAAAATTCCAGAGATTCCAGAGATTTGGGGTCTCACAGAAACTCTCGTGATTTAACGTGACTTCAGGTGATTGTTGGTGTCACTTCACTGGCTGCTCATATGCTTTAGGATTCATTTTAAAACTTTATTTGTTTCTTAAATCCCTTAATGGCCTTGCTTAATTGAATGATCTGCCTCTTCCCTGTGTTTGTTTTTGAATCTCTAATTAAAACTCATCTCTTTTCATTGGCCTTTGACACTATTTAAATGTTCACACTGTTTAATGTCATTTTGGCTTTTATGGTTTTATGTGTTTTCATTTAAGTAGGTTTTTTGTCTATTCTGTGTTTATTCATAATTTGCTTTAAAGTGCCAATCACATTATCATTATGATTTATTATCATTTCATGGAGTAACACGTTTTAAAAGTCTGGTTTTAGTCAAACTAACATAATAATTCTGCTTTCTCTAATGTCATCTAATGTAAAAACACAGCCGCTCCACTGGAGCTCAACTGCAGGCTTCACACGGACACATGTGACCTTTAAACGCTGCACAAACTGAAATAAAGATTAGTGGAAAATCACATATAAAAATGACCAACACAGAGCACCTCTGATTAAATATTTAATGTTTAAAGGTCTCAAAAAGACACAACACACACACACAAACTTAGTGAATTTAAAGGCGTTATGATTTGCAGAGTCATCCCTGTGCACTGAATATCTGCCTTAATTTAAGAAAGACTCGTTCCTAGTACATCCACACATACACCAAACTGTAGAAATGACAACTATTCAGTCTTTTTTGTTAACGTTAGGTTGATTTTTAAAGCTTTCAGCAGAGCTCATTACACTCTGAAATGGCTGACATTTAAAGTCATTTTTATTTCGGCTGGTGGAGCTCCCCCAAACTGAGGAGACCCCAATGTAGAGGCAGAACTCTCTAGAGGGGGATTATTATAGATTACCATCTGGACTGGGAACATTTCAGGATCCCACACTACAGGAGGAAGTGGTGGAAAGACCTGCTGGGGGAAACTAACGCCTGAGACACCACCATGTTTAGCCTGCTGCCACTGTGACCCCCAACCTCAGATAGTTTCCATGGCTGACGGTCTGCTACACCATGTCTACGTCGGTATGCGTGGACTCCAGGGTTGTAAATTTCATGACTTTTGTTTCACTCTCAGTTGAAAAAGGTCTTCCAGTCTTTTCCTTTGTACATTAGCGGTAAGAAAAACTATGTGAGGATACAAAAACAAGGCTGTTGCTTGAAAAGGCAGCTCTTTGTGGCCTCGTCAGGCTTCACAGAAACTCTCTGAAGACACAGATGAACCTGTTTTTAATGCATCTGTGAAGGTTCTCGCTCATCCAGGTCATAAATATGTTCAGGAGTTAGCTGTAGGCTGATGCTAAGCTAACTTCTCCTGAAGAGAACCTTTTTACTGTCATCTGCTCACGCTCTAAGTCCCAGCAAAGGTTCAGCTTAGCGGCCCACTGTACTTAGAGACAGTCTACTTCTGTCTGACTGCACCCACTCAGGATAACACACGCCTTTAGAAATACACGATCCACTGGGAAAACAAGCCGACGACACGCCCGTTTATAAAGACAAAGACGAGACGGACGGAGCCTTTTGTCAGTGCGTTGCGTTTAATTTCGTGTGCCGTTGTGCACGTCACAGAAGAGCTTACGATAATGGGCTGAAATGGACGGATATTGTGGGGGCAGTAAAGAGTAAATAGCCCAATCAATGAGGAAAACAACCAAGGAGAGTCTTCACCAGGGATCAGCAAGTAAATGTGGTTGAGAGACTATTTTTTTGTAAGCAACTGAATATTTGTGCCAAAACATCGCAAAGTGCCTTCAAACGTTAAAAACCAAAACCCACGTTTGCTGCTTTAAGCTAACAATAGTGTGGACGTTGTCTTTAATCAGAAGACAACGTCCACACTAAGACAAACGTGTGCGAGACACAAACTCGTACTGTTGATATTTACTGTGCATCGTTTCAATTTTGAGAATTACTGCTTCTTCTTTGAGCCAAGTAGTTATTTGACGGACACTTACTCCCCAAACCTGGCTGTCTCCATGACAACAGCAGTGAAACCAAACATTTAGTTTAAGTTAACTGTGAATCTATTTTAATCACTTCATATTTTTGCAAATTAAAAGCTCTGAACACGATTTTAAGGTTTTTGTGAAGACAAGCAAATAATTAGTATTTGTTAAAACATCTGCCCGGGCCATGATACTGATGCCGATGGGCCAGTCCACGGCAGGCCACCAATTGTTGACCACTTGTTTAAACAGACATTTAAAACATGCTGCCAGAGTTTGCTGGTTTATCCCTGCAGCCAGAAAACAGAAGAGAGCGACTGCTGCCAGGCGCTCGGCTTCGCTCACTGACAAGCTGTGAGACACGGCATAAGAGGCTATTCCATGAAGCATATTGTCAAAAGTTGCAGCGGACATACGGAAATATTGACAATGCCACTTGTCTCTCATTGGAAACACCAGTGAGTAATATTACTTACACTTATATTCTTATATTCCACGTTTCTGCCTATTTCAGCTCAATTCTGAGGGACGTGGTGCCGGAAGTGACGTACAGAGGGCCGGCTAAACATTAAAAAAACGGTGCTGGAAACTATTACCCAAGTTAGAAGATCGGAAGTTTTCACTACAATAGAGGATTTTGAGAGAAATCTCAGAAAAGTGGAAGAAGAGACGGCTTCTAAGTATATCACATACAAGAAACAACTCAATTTCAGGGAAAAGAGCAGGGGTTTCGGGTTAGGATCAAGGTGACCCGGTAAGGCCACATAGCAAGTAAAAAAATGTCAGCGGCTATATTCTTATCTAAGTCCTTGGTCACTTCCGGCACCACAGCCCTCCGAAAAATCCCAAAAATTGTTCTGACGCTGTGGGAAAAACTGTGCAGCCTTGGCAGAGGGTTGTCTAGTTTGCAGAGAGGATGGAAGTGTCTAAACATGCAGAGAAGTGGAAACAACTCGTCTGACACTGTCCAAAGAAAAGAAAAATCCACCTACCAGTTTCACTCATTAACACATTGTCTTGTTAATTTGTTGGTTGATGAGTTTGGAGGTGTTAGCTTTGCTTTTTGTTTTTCTGGCTCCTTTTTGTCTTCACTGAATAGTTTGTGAGCTGCCAGCGAGGACCCACACAGATCTGACAGCAGTCCTCGTTATTCGTCTAAAGGCACAGTTTGTCAAATTTGGCAACATTTATTAGTAATAGAGTTACATAACCTACAGAATGTAGCCTTCAGGTAGCGTCAAAGCTCAAAGGATAATTAGTTTGTCCATTGTGGGCTACCATAGAAACATAATGGTGGCCTCTGTAGAGCTGGGGTAATGAAAAACAACATCAAGTAACAAGTATCATTATTTTATCTTAAATTTAAGCCAGATGAAAATAACAAGTCTCATTAAATTTTTACTTAGGGAGTTTTAATTGTTTTATTAATTCATTTAGTTTGCGTCGTCAAGTATGATATTTTAATGTTTCTAACTATATATTTTTGTACAAAAAACATTACGACCCAATATTGTTCAAGTGACACACACACACACACACACACACTTCATAGCTGCAAGATGGGACCTATTACACGTCGTCTGAGTTGTGGTATTTTGAGAGTGCAAAGAGCAGGGGAGCCATGACCCATTCATATGCTAATATCTTAATATTTATAACCACTTTGCTCATTTCTCACAAGGGCCACCACGCTATCTCACAAATGTCCTCTCTCCTCTCACCTCCTGACAATCTGTTCCATTTATCAACACATAATTACAGCATTACTTATTACACTTAAGGTTTTTAACTATCTTTTCTTGTGTCTCATCCTTCACACTTATTTTTAAATGCCCACTTGTCACCTGCGTTGTTTGCCCACATTTTTCCTTTTATTAATCTGTTATAGTTTCGTGTTTTTAAAACGGGTTTGTTCTGCCAGCAAACGCAAACAGTACAGTAGTGGGGGAATCTCATTTAGTTTTTGGCAAAGTCGTATTGAATCGTTACAAAAATGTGTGACAGAAAATATTTGGCTAAAAAATGCGAGAAATGCTACAGATTCTGTTCCTAACTTTTTTGTATACCGTGTATTCCTCTTGGTGAAGAGAACAGTTCCAAATGATCTATGGAGAGACACGTTTCTCCTGTTAAAAATTCTCAATTATATATTTTGTTGACATATTTTATTGCATTTTATTATGTTAAATTGATCCCGTTTTACTGTTTTACTTTGTATTTTCACTGGATCTGCAGCTCCTGGTTGTCTTAGGCACCGTCCACACAGAGACGCCTTTTTATGGGAAACGGTATTTTCCCAGAGTGAGAAAACCTCAAAGCGGCAGCCTCAGGTTTCCGTGTAGACAGAGAATGCGATACACGAGGAAAACGATGACGTCTTATTCACAAACTCACTCTCTTGCGCTGAGTTTTGGAGATTGTTTGACAGTTTTACCAACTGCTGTGAATGAAAAGTAACTAAAGTCAGTCTGAGAAGACACCAGATATCACTAGAACACGTCCCGTCTCTGCTGCTCTGCGCTCGCACAGCCCTTCTGTGTGTGTGTGTGTGTGTGTGTGTCAGTAAATACAGTAAGATGTAAGTTGCTACAGTACATTTGTCGCTAGACACTGCTTATTAAAAAAATGAAATAAAGTCACAGAGAGTGTGCACACGTCAACGGCACAAAAGGTAAATGTAAACAAACAGACAGTGTTTATCTTTCTTTCCCGTGGCTCGAGGTTCATTCTGTCTCCATTTCTGTTATTATATTTAATGTTTACAACGTTTTTGGTGTAATGTTACAGTGCAACTACAGTGTGATACAGAGAG
The DNA here is from genome assembly GCF_019176455.1 of Solea senegalensis. Taxonomy (NCBI): domain Eukaryota; kingdom Metazoa; phylum Chordata; class Actinopteri; order Pleuronectiformes; family Soleidae; genus Solea; species Solea senegalensis. Next base: position 2,854,262 of record NC_058030.1, read on the forward strand.
ATATTTCATGAATTCAATGCTGTCTTTACAGGACTGTTTCTGTGTAGATGTGGACTTAAAACTGCTTAAACTTTATTTATTTATCTCATTATATTCATATGACTCTTTCTTATTGAAGACAAACAGTGAGTCAGAGGCTTCCACTTCACATGAGGGGAAATGTCTGGCGTAGGTTTGCGCTCTGAGAGCTTTCTGCTTAATTATGTTTTATCTAGATGACGGCCGCTGCACAGAGCTGCTGTATTTGATGATGAAAAGATCTATTTGTAATGCCGATGTTTACAATACGCTGACAATTTATTCCTGAAAGTCACTTTGGCCGCGTGTTTATTTACCTCTGTTGTCTTTCGCATCTTTACATGTGCTTCCTCTTCATGTCCTCTCAGCGTCGTCTGTTTTAATTGCGTCTCTTTTCCCTTGCGCCCTCTCAGAGATGCACACACTGACAATATATACAGTGCGTGTGATTGGTTTTCTCTCTTCAAATGACAGGAATGATTGTGAGCCCGCAGCTCAACGCTCACTTGTGTCCACTACAAGTTAAATACATATGCTAATTCAGCGCCGACAACTGTGGCTTCAAAGTATCTCCATATCTTGTGTACAGTATATGATCTTATTATAATCCACTGTGCGGAGACACAACTCACTGGAGTGTCTTTGTGCGGAGAGGAGGGATGATTGCTGTTACTGGAAGGGACAACAGATGAAGGGTAATCATGTTTGGATCTGTCTCCTGGTGGAGAATAAAAGGTCAGGGGGAGGAATGGACCGAGCCTGAGCTGTTTAAAGTGAAGAGGAGCACGACCTTGTTCAGAGAAATCTGCGTGTGTTTGTGAGAGGGAGGGGTGCTGAGGTACAATGGGGTCAAAGGGTGATGTTCATCAGCTGCAGCATAAGAGGAGGAGCGAAGAGAGGAGGTGAAACATGGAAGGTAAAATATTGAAGGGGGGAAATTTCACAAGGCTACAGCCACAGGAAGAAGAAGCAATCAGAAGAGAAGAAGGAGAAGACATCCAATCAGAAGTGATCTCTTTGCGAGCTACGGAGGTTAGGTTGATCTGCCCAGGAATGACGGCGTTAGGAAGAAAGAGAAGAGACGACAAGTGGTCGAATCTCACGTACAATTAAAGTTACTGCAGACGCTGTTTTATCAGCTCAGCTGTTACAATGCAGTTCAAACTTAAAAACAACATCAATGCGACGAAAATTGGATTTTAGATAAAATACTAAAATATTTAGAAAAAATACCCACTGATGTGCTGAAGATAATAAGTCTGCAAACTGAAACAAACATGTAATAAAAAGAAGAGTTGTATTTGATTTGATTATTAAGACTAATATTTATATTAACATATTAATAGATAGGATAATACAAGCAAACTAAATCTACTATAGATGTATTTGACTAAAAACATCTCAGATGACTAAAATATGACTACAACTAAATGGTATTTTAGTCACAAGACTACAACTAAAACTAAATCAAAATTTGCTGTCAAAATGAACACTTTAGTTAGTTAGCCACCTCCCACTTTCAAAAGGCATGACCAACTAATGTAGATGAAAATGTGTCTGTACGTTATTCTTACATCAGCTTATTTCGTTTTCTAGTAGTAATGACGTCTCGTGAGGGGAGCTCTGTGGAGCAAGTCGCTTAAAACGATTTTGTTTATCACGCCATAATAGTCCTCCAACTCATACAACTCAATTGGTCAATTGCAGTGGATTGCAGCAGATTAGGACCCAAATAGCTGCAAATGAGGAGTCAATATCATGTGATTGGTTAATTTGATCAAACGCCGTACTCAAGGTAAGTCTGTTATTGTCATTGAGTGTAACATACTAACCTAGCTAAGTCTTTTTAAACCTTAACCATAATCTCACTAACATAGTGTCATATCTCTGGTATCTGGTGTTTGGTGGTTAACTTGGGGGTTGGGCGGCATATTGCTCCATAAACGCTATTCTCTCTATAATAATATCTCCATAACCATCTGATCACCTCTTTCCTCCACACGGCTGCTTATAAAAACAAATCTGCTGTACCATTCTTCCATTAGAGGCGTCCATTCTGTGTGCGGCCTCATGCCAAACGTGCTGCAGCGAGTATAAACCACTTTTAACAGCCACATGATACCTAATACAGTCCATAATATGAGTCCATGTTCTTCAAGGTTCCACATGTGTTCACGTGTTCACCGCTCAGAGACAGTGTTTAGCACAACTTGGTTTTGAATGAGTGGCTGCTATATATAATACATATATATATATATATATATATATATATACATATATATGTATGTATCGCTGGATATTTACTCCTTTTCAGATCATCCTCTGTGAACCCTGGAGATAAAAACAAAAATCCCAGTAGATCAGCACTTACTGAAATACTCAGTCTGGCACCAGTGCCATGCCTGGATCTGTTCAGCCGCTGTGATTGGCTGATTAGAGATCTGCGGTAACAAGCAGTTAAACGGGTGTACCTAATAAAGTGACTGGTGAGTGCATGAGCAGGAGAGTGGCTCGTGATGGTTGCAGAGTTCATTTCATTGATTGTTGCCTTTGAAACAGACTGAGGTATCACTGGCACCAGTATAAAGTTACACTTGTACATATATACCAGAAAGTGATGAATGGATCCTGAAAAAAAATCTATTCCATGTGCTTTCATGATCTATCTATCTATCTGTCTATCTGTCTGTCTGTCTGTCTGTCTGTGACTTGACGTTGATCCTGCGCATGTTTTTGTGCACTCTCTGTTAAACGTTGACCTTGGATTTGTGCCCACGAGGACTTAATCCGCCAGGTCGTCTTCTTCTGTCTGTCGGAGACCAGGGTAACAATCACCTCCGGCACTTATACACACAGCAGTCGAGCCACTTATGACTTCCCGTTAGCTGCAGGCGAGTGGTGAGAGCCCCTGATTAAATTGTCCAGTTGTCATGGCCACAGACACAGAAAGGTTATTACAAGAGAACTCTCGCAGAGGCAGAAGTTTCAAATTACCGACAAAGACAGAGCCGTAAAGAAAGATTGACAAAAAATAAAAATAAAACATTTTAGAAACCACGCTAATCTGCATAGTCTTCAAGAGAGAAATGGAAAGGTTGAACAACTGAAGTACCAGTCATGAGGTGAGTTTGTATGCACATTTTAAAAACAAACAAAAAAAATTTGACGTATTTTACAGCACAACATACAAGGAGAGGCGTAAAGAAGCACACAACGCGAGCAAGGCAAGAAGTGACCTACTGCTGGACATTCATGTCTGACTTTAATCACAATTATGATTTTGGCTTCTTTGAATTCGATTGTCTGATATTTACCGATATTTAACTATATTCGGTAACTTCCACAGACATCCAACACTGCGTTACTTTGTGTTACTTTGTGTTACCGCAAGATCTTGGCAATACGTGGATTCAAACCCAGCCAATCAGCAGAGATCCAGCTACGTCCTTGTGAAATTTGACCAATCAGTGGAGGGCTTGTGATGCTCGAAATGTCAGTGCAGTTCCGGAAGACAAAAAGTAAAAGTACGGTAACACCTCAAAGACTAATCAATCAATCAACTTCTATATCATGCGTTTGAGTTTTTCTATTCTTATCTATACTCTTTTTGGATTGTTTTTTTTTACTACAGACGGGCAAGGAACCATATATGGTAACTTCATGCACCTTGATTTTCTACACAAAAATAAAACATTTTGAAAAATGTATTTCTAAGTATTTCTATGAGTGTCCTGAGGGTTTAGGAAGTGTCCTCTGTCAACAGAATGCAAAGCAAATCAAACACACAACCACGTCACTGCTGCTGCTGCTGTTCACTGCACTACGCAGCTCCAAGTTTCCTGGATGCACATAAACAACACACTGTGCTGGATTTACAACATATGACTTACACACAAAGCACCAGCAGAGGGTAGGAGCTGTATCTGCATGTGTGTGTGTTCGAAATAGCAATAATAACCAAATCACCTCAAAGTACGGCTGTAATTTAAGCTGTCGCCCTTTTGCAAAGCAGTAGTGTTATTCACATAACGTCTACTTACTGCGCTGGTGGTGCCATCTGTGTCTGTTAGCCTCTGGTGCAGATCAAACCAGACCGTCTGTGAGGGAAAAACACAACAACAACAGCGGCGGCAGCGTGTCAATCAACAAGAACAACGACGACGACGACAACAGCAACAACAACAACAACAGCTTGAAGCAGACATTATTCGCTCACTGTGAGACGTGATAATGGACACAGTGAGACTCAGACACAGACACGAAGGCAGGAGATGATGTGTTTTTAAGTTGCGTGAGGATCAGTGAGGAGAGTTTGGAGCTGCTGGAGGTGGAAACATGACAATGACAGGAGCACAAGATGAAAACATGCGGCACTGAAATCTTACACACTGAACATCACAAAGAATTTCTCTGTGTACATTTAGTGGCAGATATTCACTATTATACCTAAAAGTATGTGGGTATGTGTATAATCTGGCCACCCAGCAAATGAATGAAGAAGAAACTGGCTGCCAGAAAACAGAGAGTGATTGTCAGGCGCTCTGGGACGCAGCAGGTTTATTTCGGCACTGCCCTCTAGAGGAAGTATTGTGTAACGTCCATACCGATGCAAAAGATGCACGGTGGTATGTAAGTTTGGAAGAAAATATATATAAATAAATGAATTATGGTAAATTAAGGATACACTTTTCTAGTATCACAGCTAGTCGGCCTTTAAACTCTTTCTATGGAGGTACACAACAAAGTACAGTACATGGAGTGTGTGTGAGAAGGTGATGAGACATTGATTTTCTGGTTCACGCCTCCTCCGCTCTCAGCACTTGTGAGTCTGAGTTATATAAACCTGCTCCAATAAATCACAGGAACAACTGCGAGTCGCTTGTCACAAAGGAGACCGATGAGCGGCGCTAACTGCAGAGTAACTGAGACTTTGACCGAACGCAGCAGGAAAAAAGTCAAGGAAAATGTGGTCAGGCTCAGTGGGCAGGCAACACACACACACACACACTGGTCACACACACACTCTGGTCACAGTTGAGCTGAAATAAAAGGTGATGTGTGTCGTTGACGGTTCAGCACATGAAATATTTCAGGTGTGAAAACTCAACTACACAAACCACACTGTGATACTGTGTGTGTGTGTGTGTGTGTGTGAAGTGAAGTTAAAGACCTTTCCTTGAGTGGACAGTTACGGCGATAAAGGGCTGAGTGATATGGACAAAAAGGTTATCGTGATACGAATCAGTCAATTCCATATTGATAATAACTGTGATTAATCTGAGATGATTAAAGCTTGATTTTTTTGCTCCTGAGAAAGTTAAAGAGACTCGTTAATTGAGTGTCTCCATTCTCTGGAGATTCTTCTGCCAGATCCTAATCCTAATCTGCAGATAATGGAGTTTTTCCACTCTTCTTGGAAGACTTGCCTCAAGATTTTTGAAGTGTTTCTACGGTGAATTTGTGTCAATTATGAGGTCAGAGACACTGATGTTGGACGAAAGATTTCTGAGAGGCTCCGAATCTCTGTTCTAGTTCATCCCAAAGGTGCTCAATCATGGGGTTAAAGGTCAGGGCTCTTTGTGGGCCAGTCACAGAGTCTTCCACACCAAACTCAAAGTCAAACCATGTCTTTATAGTCCTTGCTTTATGCACTGGAACACAGTCATGTTGGAATAAACAAGGACTTTCTTTAAACTGTCCATTGCGTTGTCTTGGTATGCTGACGCTTTAAGATTGTCCTTCATTGGAGATAAGGAGCCTAGAGCCCAAATCCTGATTGAAACACCTGAATTCAGTACCTAACAGGTGTGACTCTCACATTCACACCTATGGTCAATTTAGAGTGTCCAGTTTGCCTCAATGCCCAAATCTACATGAGGGGAGGAAACCAGAGAACCCAGAGAAAAGCCACACACACACACAGGGAGAACAGAAAGACCCACGTTGTGACCCGGGTCGCGAACCAGAGTTCACGTCTGTGAACGACATAGTAATTCAATCTGAAGCAAAAGACTCAAAGCAGATAAAAAGTGTGTTTGTGCGACGCAATAATTAACTTAACTGTCTACAAAAGCTTTAATTCATGGTCATAGATTATATTAACAGTGTAGCAGCTCTACGTTGTTTATGTATGTGTATCCAAATACTATTTATATTCATATATTTACAAACTGTATCCAAAACTTTATAAAGTAAATTGTGTCCGATGTCTGTTTCTATTAAATCATCTCAGACCGCCTTTGTATTTCCCGAGACTGTCCTCCAATAAAACGTACGTATAGGTCGTATGCAGGAATTACGACCTATATTTACGTTTTCAAAACATGCGCCCCTAGCGGTTATATATATAACAGCAACCACTTCCGCCTTAGACGCTGTATCTAGTGGCTTCGCCGCTGTCTGCACCGGCAGTCGGCTCAATAGCGAGAGCGCTGCGCCGGAGCTTTTTAATATTTTCATTTTTACTACCTAACCCTGTCTTTTTTGCCCTAACCCTACCCTCAGTAACATCTGTGCATATTCGAGTTGGAAAATACTACCTTTACGTCGCATTCAGGGGTTTGAAAAAAACGACCCACAGGCACATTTTCAGAAAACGACCTATATGTACGTTTTCAGCGGTTGAAAAAACGACCTATATGTACGTTTCAGTTGGAAGACAGGTTGTATTTCCCAACATTCACGGCTGCACAAAATCAAGTCTGAGCTCTGCCATTACACGACAGCGCTGTCGTGGAGTCATCAAAGTGAACAAAATTGCGTCCTCCAGCAGAAAACTGAGAAGAAAGCTGCACTTTTATTTATTTATTTATTTGGGGTTGCTTGTCAGTGTTCTGCCTCAGTATCACTGACTCTGAATCAAGGCCTCTCATCCTGACACGGACTTTTCCAGAGCAGAGGAACAGCCCTGCAGCATATCGAGTGCTGAAATGATATATTGTGTATTGAAAAGAACTCTCACACCTGCCACGGGGAGCGTGAAGCAAAACTGAGGGCGAATCTGAAAGAAAGAGAGAGCAGGTAAAAGGAATTTGCTTTTTTTTTTTGGATTGGGAGGTGGAGGTTTGCAGGTAACCGGATTTCCAGAGCAATGGAAATCATATTTTCGTGCACAGCATCACTCAGCGTGGAGATGGTTTTATTACTCATTCAGTAAACAATTCATGATTCTCTCTGACTGATGCGGTGTGACAAGATCATTTCCTCGTCCAAGACTCCTGCGCGGTCTTAATACCGAGACCCATGAAGGTAATCCCGCAACAAACAGAGCGGCGACGACGACAAAGCCACATTCAATAAACCTCCACAAAGCCATATTTTTTGCTTTGATATGATTACGGCCGCCTGCTCTTATTGAAAATGGAATCCGGGGGAAAGTGTCTATTCATCTGCTTTCTCTGTCACTCTCATTATCGTGACAACACACTCTGTGTTTTCTGCTTCTGTCTGCTGCCGCTGCAGTTTTTAAAGGTAGTTCCTTTTCATTTAAAACAAAAGTCTTTATGTAAGCTAAAAAAAAATACTATTCAGGTTTGGAAAGTGAAGTAGTTTATATAAAAAGTCACACCTGAAAACTGAGACTGTTTTATTTTGCTCTTTCACATTGAAATTGGCTCACGTAGCCGGGGATTTTTGAATGTGGGATTTGCATGGCTGCCAAAAAATGAAGAAATCTGTGTGTTTCTTACGTCCCCGCCAATGTAGAGCGCAGTCCAAGCAAATTAAAACCCGGGTATATACCCTGGTATATACAGAAGAACACATATTTCTGATTGCCCTCCAAGTACCACCAGAGGACGCTCGTGTACCACTGGTGGTACACGTACCACAGTTTGAGAACCATGGCTGTAGTATACAGTATATGCCAAGCCTGTGGTGCTGTAACAAAGACGTCAGAAGAAAACGACAGTGATGTGGACGTTGTTTTCCCAAAAGTTCCCAAACACAAAAGTAGCATTTAAACGCTCCTAAAATGCTGGTGGATTTACGTTGTGGATAAAAAGACGATTTGATAGAAAACTTCTGTGCAGATTCATTCTCGGGTTAGTAGTCTGTGAGTTTAGAAAACTTTGAGATAAAAGTGTGACGCAAAGTACAAAGGAAAGAGACAGAGCTGTGAATTTACTGCTTATTTAAGAAACAAAAATGTTTTTTCATTCCTCATCACCACATTTTCTCCACTGTGCTTCCCTTACATAATTAATTGGCAGATAAAAACGAGATAAAAACCATTGATCTAATATTGAGTGAATCACGATAGACAGGAAACACGCACAGCAGTTTCTTTTATTTGTCACGTTCCTTGAAGTTCTCTTCACATTTGCACCACGTTTGAATGGAAAACCACACACACACAGACTCAAATATGCAAATCTCCGTTTGATGATCGGCCGGCACTTTTGAGACGGTCCCTAACTTCAGCTCCACTGTCAAGCTGTGCACAGCGCCGTGGCTTTACTGAGTCATGAATAAAAAATCAGGTTCTACTAAAAATGTGATGTCTTTTTTTGTGTGTGTTCAGAGAACATTAACCAAGGCATATTTGAATAATCTATGTACATATTCACACATGTGACTTTTTTCTTCTTCATTCCTTTACTTCTGCAGAACATGGAGGAATTTTGAAGTGAGTGTGAATAATTCTCTGTATCATTATCACAACCTTTTATTTAGCCATTATTCATTTTCACTTACTTGTTACGGAACTAAATTTGCCCACTGGCTACGTCCATTTATAAATGTTTGGGTATCTGACGTTAGAGATTCACCAATTTCTCAGCTGTGTCGTTGCTGATATTTCATCTTACAATTTTTGTCTGCGCTGAAAAATGTCTTCTGATTGAAAAAGTGGTTGGATCAGAACCACAGAGGCTTTAAAACTCTGTTTTTTGTACAGAAGGCAAGATTATTTCATCACTAATTCCATAATAATGAAAGCAGAAACACGCCTGCATCTCCTCATGGCTGCATTTACAGCCTCTCAAATAAAGGCCCCGTTTACATCCAGCATCTTTTGAACAAAATGGATAATCTTAGAAGAAGACGTGAGCACAAATAAGAGTGACACAGTTCTGAAGAAATATCAACATTTTCAAAAATGCGACAAGCACTTTCTGAGCGTCTTGATTCTCAAGCCAGAGAAGTTTGGGTAAAATCGCTCTTAATCCACACTTAAATCAGTTCCTATCGCCCAGATTAAGTCTGGTGAAGGACAGGAAGGATGGAACCATCAGGCAACAAAATCTGTAGCTTCACATGAGGTTTTGACCAAATCACACGGCAGTTCAGGGAGATACTGGACTCCCCACGAAATCTACTCTTCATACAGTTCCTCACTCGCTCTTTGCACTCGCTCACTCGTTCTTTGCACTCCCTCACTCGCTCTTTGCACTCGCTCACTTGTTCTTAGCACTCCCTCACTCCCTCACTGGCTCTTTGCACTAGCTCACTCGTTCTTTGCACTAGCTCACTGCTACCACTGCTTTGCTCTTTGCACTCCCTCACTTTCTTTGCACTCCCTCACTTCTTGCACTCCTCACTCACTCGCACTGCTCTTTGCACTCACTCACTTGTTCTTAGCGCTCCTCACTCCTCACTCGTTCTTTGCTCCCTCACTCTTTTCACGCTGGTTCTTTCGCTCACTCTCTTTCGCTCCCTCACTCACTCTTTGCACTCCCTCACTCGTTCTTTGCACTCTCACTCTACTCGCTCTTTCGTTCTTGCTCCCTCACTGCGCTCTTTGCGCGCGCTCCCTCACTCGCTCTTTGCGCTCGCTCACTCGTTCTTAGCGCTCCCTCACTCGTTCTTTGCACTCCCTCACTCGTGCTTTGCGCTCCCTCCATGATTTTTTTCTTTGCACCGTGGTTTTTTGTTTGCATTTCTGATCATGGGCTGGGCATTAGGAAGCTGCCTGTTGATTGGCTACTGAGTTTTGGAGCGACAGCTCAACGGACCGGAAGTCGTCACAGGCTTGGACTCATTGTCTGTCTGGAACTTATAATTGTAAAGTATCCAGCGTTTGTCAGATTATAAACATTAGATGCGGATGTCAACGGGGAAAACTTGGGAAACAAGCTCTAGACGGACAGCAGCTGAAGTTGTTTGCTTCGTGAAAAATGTTTGAAAATATTGACATAAATCTAATTCCATACATGTGTAATCTGTACTATTAAAAAAAGATACGAAGATGAAAAATAATAATGAAAAAAATAAAATGATGCACAATAGTAATGAAGACTTGTCGCACAAAAGAACAACAGAAGTAAAACAAATACAACATCATTTTGGCCATGACTCGCGTGTCATTACACAAGCGCATTATCGCCGTCATCTCCACTTTTCCTCGGCGAGTCTCAACCTTCAATTATTCACCACCTCCGTTCACACAGTAGAAAAAAAAGAAATGACCCTCGAGAGGAGTCTTTACTCTTGTCTAAACATGTAAACATCAGAGCTGATTGTGTTCACTCAACCATGGGATGATGTCCTTTGTGTTGCAGTCACCGGGGGGTAATGGGTCTCTCTGCAGAGATTCAGGGTCACAGATGATTATCGAACAATCGTTTAGTCACAGGCCTTTCAATCATTTCTGCCAAAACGCAGCTCCGCGGACCGAGTGAAACGATTCCACTTAGACCGGGGCAATTTCTTAGGGTGCGTATTAAATTATCAACAGGGATCAAAGGTTAAAGGGGGCGGTTTGTGCCGAGATGTGTGAGTGTGAGGTGGAACAGGAGTGATCGCTCAAGGGAACTGATATAAAAACACTGGAGAACGATCAAAGAAGCAACACACAAGCACGACAATGTGGACTGGAAGTCACACACCTAACAAAACAGTGCGTAAAAGCACAGCAGAGGAAAACAGGAGAATGTTCGGGCTGAAGTGAGACAGAGAGACACCACCGAAAGGTCTACAAGACGGCGGCGGTTTGAACAGTTTGGAAAGAAAGTAAAGCTGGGGACACACAACAAAATATTGTGCTCCAGTCAGCACTATAGTTGGGGACAGTCGGCATGGGAGGACGTAGCGTCAGAAGACGACAGGAAGCAGCAGGAAAATCCAAACAACGATGCCAACGTCAAGTCCTTCATGAGTTCACCCGTGCCCGTGTTTTCGTCTTTGATTTCTCAGAGCACATCAAAATCAGTGAAAAAAGACCGTGAAAGTTGAGTCGAGTGTCCCCAGCTTACGAGAGTCAAGGTTGAGACGGTTTTTGTCAAGTGCAGAGGAGGTGATAGTGATTATATTGGACAAAGGACGTTGAAGACGGAGCTGCTGCGCAGGAGGAAAAGAGATGGAGAGGACAGTCGGTGAAATAGAAGAGGACACGGGGGAGGACACAAGATGGATGCAAATGAATCGCTGTGGCGACCGTTAAGGAAGGTGGAAACTGACCAGAGTGGGGGGGGGTTCTGTGGAAGCTCTCATTGTTACACTCACATGATCTGTTTCATACCATGGATGAGGTAAAATGATACTCAAAATCAATGCATTCATAATTGGATGTTAGATGATGGAGGATGATCTCATGTCGCCGGGCAGGATTTCGTGCGCTGCACACAGGATGTGGTTCGTTTTACACCAAGAGTCGACAGCAATATTACGCAAGTAAAGCGAGGCGACTACAAACAGTCAAACACTCAAAAAACTGCTCACAGCCATTCAGGATTTCTTTAAAACATCTTGCCCCCCACCCATCCCTGCTCTGCTGCTGTATACATACAAACGCTCCCACAGTCACGCCTGATAGTATTGCCTGACATGAATCACAACCAATGTTTCTGCTAATCATTGACTCATCCCAGGGCCTAATAATTATTATTATAAGGGTTAAAATTTCAAAAATAATTATTAAAATTTGATATGTACATTTCAGGCTGAAGTAGCTTTTATAATATCGACTCATTCAAAGTGGAAAAAAGTATCAATATACAGTAGTTTTCTTAGAATGTTTGTGTATGAAATGGCCACATAGTAAATCTATCTTACTAGTTTTATATATAATAGACTGTATTTAACCAGTATTGGTATCAGCAGACACTCTACTGTGAAAAGATTATAAACGTACAGATATTCCCTCAAACCTGGTGAAACGTTCAGCCTCATTTTATTCTTCTTCAGCTCATTATCCGTTCGTCTTCATGTGAAACGTGTTCTTTCCTCCCTCTGCTCTGACACCATACGTTGTGTTTCGTTATCCTCAGCTCTTCCTTCTGCTGTAGCGACAAAGACGGCCGACACGTGAAGCACCGGACAAGACGAAGGGACGCAAAGGGAGGAGGAGGAGGAGGAAGGAAGGAAAGGAAACAAGGTGCAGTGAAAGATGTAAAGGTGGAGGAAAAGGAGGAAGAAGGATGGGGGGACACGGGAGCAGTGAGCTGTAAAAATACACTTTGCTCTCGTTCGGACACAGGACGTTTTTCTTTAATTGCGTCCTCTGTCTCACTCTTCATCCACCCCCCCCTCTCAATTCATCCCTTCCTCTCCATCACTTACTGTTAATTAACTCCTCATGTCGCCTCCTTCCTCCATCTACTCAATGAACCCCCTGCTTCTTTCATTTTCTTCTCCTGCACACAGACCTTCAATTTGCTGCTTTGTTCTCGCACAATGAACGAGCGACGTGACACTGTTCAACTTGCGACTCTTTTTCACGCAAAAACTAGGCAGTACGTAGAAAAAAAGGTGACAGACTACTTCAACAACACAAATTTACCGTAAACCGCGAGAACACTCAAGAGTAACGATGGTTGGACGCTCCATATGCATCATAATGTCACACAGGACAAAATAAAGTAGTAAAGTATCACGTTTACATAACTGCAAATTGGATTTTTAACGAAAACTGTGACAAGAACAAATCAAGACTGAAAGTGGGGCCCAGGGGCCAAAGGTGGCCCGCTGAAGAGTTGAATTTGGCCCGCCAGACTTGTATGTGAAAAGATAAAAGACACAAATTAATAAAACAAATTATGTAAACATACAAAATAAACTAATGTGTGCTGTTTTCTCTTTTGAATGCAATAACATGACTAATATTATCATTCTTTAGGTCTGTACATACTCCTGGGGATTATGACCAAAACTTTGTTCATTCACGAGTTCCACGTGTCTCACTCACAAAATAAATAAGTGAAAAATAGCCTTGTGACTCACTCTGGTGCATTTACAGAAATGTTAATTAATGAATTAATGAACACTGTCCCTAATTTAACTAAATCAGTGACGTCTGCTTCAGGTGTTGATTGTTTAAAAGCACTTTCAAGGCTGTAAATGTAATGTAAAGGAGGCACCTTAAAAAAAAAAAGCGACAAGGACATAGATATATGTAAGGTTGTTAATTAACTATTGTTAGAGCTAAAATAACGTTTAATTAATAGATCCTCGTATCCTCCATTTTTTAAAATTTTATTTATTTATTTGTTTTGCTTTCTGATTTTTCCTCTCTAGGCATCTTTTAAGCCGGCGTCCCTTCCTGACACAACCCTTCCATTTATCCGAGTGGAACCGACACGAGGAGTAAACAATTTAACATTTACATTTAGCAGACGCTTTTAATCCAAAGCGAATTACAGACAGAGTGGACAGACAGAGGGTGAGAGAGCACAAGTGGATCCAGGTGCGGGGGGGGGGTTGAGGTCAGTGCTAGGACAGAAGATGCTCTTGAAAGAGCTGGGTCTTCAAGAGCTTCTTGAAGATAGACGGACACTAACTTTTAAAGATTTCATAGAACATGAATGTTTCACAAGTTGAATTCTGTGTTTTTACATTCTTCTCTCTGCAGAGTACAGACTACAGTGTGCTCAGTGCAGTGAAAACACAAAGGGCTGTAGGATTTGACAAGGTCATATATTCGACCCCGTGTGGCTGCGTATCCGGAGTCAGAATTAGCAGCAGTAAAAGTAACTGCGTCCGGTCGGCTTTAACTCCACGTCACAGCAGCAGCAGCAGCGGCAGCAGCAGCAGCAGCAGCAGCAGCAGCAGCAGCAGCAGCAGCCTAGTTTAGAGACTATACATAGAAGTGAGATTGTGTTCATCGATCTCCAGGCTCTGCTGCCACATCTCCAGGTCTCTCTCTCTGTCTCTCTCTCTCCCAGGTGAAGGAGCAGCAAGTACAAAGGTGTTGTGGTGTTTTTCCACTGTAATTATGCAAATGAAGTCTTTGTGGTGTAGAAAAGCAAACATTTTGGCAAAATCTTTGCTCCCAGACAAACTTTAGTCTGTCTGAGTGGGGGAGGGGCAGCAGCTGTTATAAGTGATATAAAGTGGTATAAAGTACCTTAAAGGGATGTATTTGAGAAATATCTTAAAGTATCTTTACTAGAAAATGACTTTGGTAGAAGTTAAAGACACTTTTTTATAATATTACTGACAAGTACTTAAAGTGTATGACATTTACTGTACTTAAGTTTCAAAAGTCATTTTCTGATATAAATTATTTATAAAAGTTATGTTAGGATTGAGCCATGGTGGTTCAGTGGTAGGGTGAGTTGTCCTTCACCTGGAAGGCTATGGGTTCAGTTCCTGGCTCAGCTAAGTCTATATTCCACCAGCTCTACTCACCTCGCCACGGCACGGTTTAAGTAGTGTTTCCACTAGTACCTGGTACCTGGTACCAGTACACGCCCCGTGGCTGGGGCATTTTATTTGGGAGTAACAAAGAGGGTTGGAAGAAATGCAGTGGAGTAAAAGTGAGAGTTTTTAGAAATATAAATAACAAAGTAAAGTACATTTACACTACAATTTTCTACTTAAGTAAAGTAACAAAGTATTTGTACTTTGTTACAACACTGATTTTAACTACTATTTATCTTGAAGACAGAAGCTTTTAATCCAATCACAAGGAGGATTTAAAGAAACAGCGATGTGATCTCAGGTTTTTACTATGACTGAGTAAAAATGAGTGCAAGACCTTCAAAAAATCTATAAATCTCATACACAACATTAATCTATTCAAAATACAGAAATTAGAGGACGCTAAGGAGTTTTTTGACCAGTGGAAACTAACACAAAAAATGTGTTTGTCTCCTAAAAGATAAAAAGTAGAAACCACAACTGTAAAAACAGTAAGAGTCCTCGAGTTTGTGTTAATCCTATGTAAATTTGGGCCCTGATGAATGTGAGTTCTATGTGAGGTCACACTGACTCTTATTATTGTAAGGACAAACATCCCATTTAGGGGAAAAAAACATTTGTTTTTCATTACAAACACACACAAAATAATGAGATCTTCATACTTTCTGAAGAGCGTGTCTCTGCTGAGGGTGTTAAGAGATAAATCCAATGATTAAAAGTGAGGAAAATAAAGAATCAAACCTTTGTCTTTGTTTTGTTTTGTTTTAAAACATCGAAGGTAGGTTTTTCTCTTCAGACACTGAAAAATATTCACCTTAAACAATCTGAGGAGGTTCAAACCACTTATCTTGTGTTAAGTGTTCTCAGGTTTCAGGATTCTGACATAAATCTTAGTTCATATTTATATATATGTATATATAAGTATAAGTATTTATATGAGTAAAAACTGGCTTCTTGTTGTTTTCAGCAAATGTTACTGAGGCTAAAACGAACTGTGCATTTGTTGGTTTTTAATTTATCTGTGAATTAATTCAAGGTTGAGCAGCAGCAGAAGAAGAAAATGGCTCCAAAATAAAAAAATAACAAAAATACATGTTCATGCTAATGTTATTCATTACAATATAAAAACATGCTCCCCCCATCCCCCCCAGTGAAGCAGCGTGTCTGACTGATGTCATTTTAATGGGTTTTGGATAATACTGTTTGTACGTGGCACAGTATCGAGATGTGAGGATCAACTTAGCTGCCGTTATTAACCCTTAGTGCACCTGTGCCGCAGGTGCACCCATGGTAATTTGCAGTGGGAATAATACACAACTCCTTATTTAGACATCCTGGGGGTGTGTGTTTATAGGTCACATATTCAGTTTTTTTCGTCTGCTTATGTGTTGTTGAGTCAAAGTTATGATGAGGTTGTGCTAACAAAAAGTATATCACACTATGTACAATCTATACTGTATACTTTATATACTGAAATGCTCCGTGTCCTAAGAGTTAATGACAAAAGATGAATATATCAAGCTTATTATATGAAACCCAGGCTTTGATTAAAGCTAGAGTATCTCACCAGTGTCACTCACTGGTGTAATAAACACACTGTGTGACCACGGCCTTCACAACATCCAAAAGCGATGCAGAGACAATGTACAGAAGTTAACAAACAAAGAGAGGGAAACATGAGGTCAAAGTTCACAACGATGGGTGGACCTTTGACAAGGAGGCGGGACGAATCAGCTGCTTTTGGTTTCAAATTAAATGTAGGACTTTCTTTCTTACATAGTTAATACCACATTGAATGCACTGCCATGCCAGTTCAAAGGATATCAGTATCAGTGTGGTCTGTATTTTTATAGCACCTTTCTTTACACTTGTCTAAGCTGCTTTACACTACAGTTTCACCATTCATTCATTCACACATTCATACAGCACATGTAGCGCTTTAACTATCACCATCATCGGTCACATGCCGCCGGCACAGCTGTCAGGGGGCAATGAGGGGTAACATTGGCATGTGTGTGTGTCACATGAACATTAACAGAAACATCATTTCCCATGTGATGTTACAGGACATAGCAACATATGAAAAACACATTATCATCTGCATATTATTTGACTGTGATCAGGGAAATAAATTGGCACTTTTAGAGTTATAAGTGTTATTTTCACACTGCAATATTTACTGTTTAGAACAGTGGTCCCCAACCACCGGGCCACGGCCACAGTCGGTCATCTGGTACCAGGCCACACAGAAAAAAATAAAAAATATATATTTTATATCCATTTTATTGACTATTGGACTCTGAAAGATGTTTTATTTTGAAAATACTAGATTGGTCTGTCTGTTCCTCTTGACACGCTTGACAGGTACCAAAAAAATGAAGCCCAAAAGCTAGCTAAAATAAGAAACAAAACTCTTTGGAGAGCTGTTTTGTGAAGGAGAAAAGACTCAATAATGACACAAAAGAGCATACAACTACGTAAACGAGTATCGAGCATGTCTGTGCTCAAAGAGGATCAACTGCTGGAGATTGCAAATGAAGGTGGCCTTAAAAGTATGTTTAAATCACCTTTAAATCCAATGTTTTGGATTAAAGTCTAGGCAGAATATCCAGAGCGCTCCACAAAAGCACTGACGCTAACACTGCTACCATTTCCAACGCACTAGCTTTGTGATGGCGGGGCTTTCTGCAGTGACGGCAACAAAAACCGCACGAGGAACACAAATATGACCCACAACCTGCTATGACCGGTCCATGAAAATAAGGTCTTTGAAGAAACTGATCCGCGGTTCAATAAATGGTTTGGGACCGCCTGGTTTAGAAGACGACCACGACAAATGTCAGTCGTGCCCATAATTCACTCAAGGTGTCATCACGGACTGTTGGGATCATATGTGACAATTATCTACTCACATACTAATCATACTAACACTTAAATGCTTACATAATAATAAAAGTCATGAAGACAATTTCAAGCTCATTTTGCCCCCCCCAGCGTCTCGCTCATTCCCAAAAACCCTGAGCTTTATTATTGATGTTAGCATGTGGTGGTTATGGTTATGGGTATGATGATGATGAACGAGCGTGTGCGTGTGTGTGTGCGTCTCCTGTCTTTCTTACCTTATTCTCCAGTCGACCGATGAGTTCAGCCAGGCGGTTGATCTGCGACTCCAGACCTTCTTTCCTCACCTCCACTGCTCCTGCAACACACACACACACACACACACACAGTCTTGTGTTATATTTATTTAAATTTAAATCATATTGAAAACAAATCTCAAAACCCCAAACTGATGAAATATTAAAGCCGAGAGAATACACTGCCAGTCCATTTCTGATGACCACCAGGTCGATTATTTCTATCTCTGCTCTTTCAGAAACGGTGTCTTCGGCTCCGTGCATCGCAAAAGAGGCAAAGCAACACCGAGGAGGTTGTGCAGGTGAAACACAGCGCTCCTAAAATCTCTGTCGTTTTTCTTGTTTCATCATGAATATTTCATGAAAAGCGGGGACCTCCGAGGAGGCTGATAAAAAAGGCAATTATATCTGTTTATCGGTAGGAACTCGCCGTTTCATAGACAGTGGAGGAACAAACGGAGCGTCTTTGAGGTGCTCTGTTTAATTGACTCTTATTGTGGAGTGATTTTTATTTTTTATTTTTTATTTTTACATAGCTGCCACACATGGTTTTGCTGCACTGTTCAGAAGAGCTGAAAGCAAGAAAAGTTTGTTTAGTAATGAATGTAAGAAAAGCAGAGCTGACCCAAGCCTTCATGAGGCCCTGAGCTGAATTGAGGAGCTTGACTATTATTATTACTCATGTAACACTTTAAATTGCATTGATTATAGTTGTGTTATTTACACCAAACCAGTGTGTATTTCTAAACTTAGAGGGCAGTAAAATCGCAAATGTGGCCTCATTAATTGGCACTTTCATATTCACAGTGAAGCAGAAAGTGTGTTCATACTAAACTTGAATTAAACAAGAAAACCAGTTTAATGACTTTGTTTTTTAAAACTTTGAATAGATGTGCAAACGTGCACCAAATGAGCAAGAACTACAAAATAAAAACACTTGGCACTTTTTCATTATACAGTTCTAGCACTACTTGCCACTACTTGCCACTACTTGCCTCGACTTGCTACTTTTTTTTTCCATCAGTGATAGGACCTGGCACTTTCTTTCGTACCTGCTCTGACGAGTTTTAACCAACGGTTAAAACGACTTAAAGTTTGTGTCGCGTAGAAAACGACGTCACGGCAGGTTCGCGCAGCCGTACTATGGCGACCCCGAAGACAACGTGCCTGATACCAAACCGAGTAGAGTAGAGCCGAGTAGTGCAAGAACTTTATCATGAAATAATGCTATGAGTTCACTTGTGTCTTTGGCCGGCTCTGAAGAAAAGAGAAGAAAATTCCTTTGTCAAGAAGTCACAGAGTGTGCGTAAGAAAAACTCTCTCTGTTATACAGTAGAATCTCTAACTATATGTCCAGCGTCCAGAAAAGAAGGAGGACTTCTCTTCCTCCTCTTCACCATCTTTGCTGATGATGTTTTGATGTAAATGACTAAAAGAATTGCTAGAGAAAAGTGAGAAAATGTCCCGTTCTTGCCAATTTCTAGTACTGTAACCACTGTTTCTCTCCTCCTTACCTCCCTCCCTCCCTCTCCCTTGTGCCCCCCATCCACGATCTCTCTCACCCTCCACTTTTCTCCAAAGCCGCTGCAGTCCTCCTTTCATCCTCTGATCTGCCCCTCACAGCTAATTGGAGAACTGGCTGCACACTCTTCATTAAAAGCTTAAACAGCCAGTCAATTAAGGAACTAGCTCCCTCCACCCCCAACATTCACACACACACACATGCACTCATCAAATAAACCATAATCTGTAACCATGGAGACCGTTGGAGATAAAAGCCCAGTGGTCATTTTGATGGTCTTAGAAAAACCAAGTGCCCAGGTCAATTATAGAAGTGTGTGAAGAATTACGGCTGTCAAATTTAGCAGCAGCATGAAGGGGATTAAGGGGGAGCTAAAGTGACTTCCTTTGCAATTAAACCCTGATTTGAGTTATTCCACATTCACTTAATTTAACTTTCCTGTCAGTGTCAGCCGCCATCTAAAATGTGTTGACATGAATCGAGTAAAATAAAAAAGTCCCGCCGTCACTGAACTCTCCTCAAATAAGTGTTGGGAAAGGTCAAATGTCTGAGTTTGATGATACATTATTTTCCCACGCTTATTATCAAAGGAGGGTTTTATGGTGGCTGACAGGGGCAAAGGCACTGCAACGACCCAAAACACATACAGGAGGAGAAACGAGCTACATATTCACAAATGCTGCGGGTTCCCAAAACACCGGCAAGTCCCAAATCGCCAGCAGGTCCTAAAACACTGGTAAGTCCCAAAGCCAGCAGGTCCTAAACCCCGGCAAGTCCCAAACCGCCAGCAGGTCCTAAACACTGGTTAGTCCCAAATGCCAGCAGGTCCTAAAACACTGGTTAGTCCCAAATCGCCAGCAGGTCCTAAAACACTGGTAAGTCCCAAAACGCCAGCAAGTCCTATAACACCGGTAAGTCCCAAATCGCCACCAATTCGTAAAACGCCAGCGAGTTCCAAAACGCCAGCAAGCCGTAAATTGTCAGCAACTCGTAAAACACTGGTAAGTCCCAAAATGCCAGCAAGTCTCAAAACGTTTACGTTTGCCCCTCTCGGCCAACAGAAACGATGGAAGCGGACTCAAAAACGGAAGTGCTGGGTCTGTGGGAGCTCTGGTTTTCGTGGAACCCCCAACGCTGGAACTCACTCCCACTGGCTGGTCGCCAGGCACCAACTCTGGAGTCATTTAAATCAGTGTTGAAGCAACACTTGTTCCTGCAAGTCTTTGCCACCTGAATGTTGGTTTGTTTGTGTTTTTTGTTCTGATTTGTCTTTTCTTCTACTTGTACAGCGAGGGTTAAAATAAGGCAAAGGCCTGTCTTTATGGAGTCTACCATCTTACGCTGCCATGTTTCTTCAGGCATTTCATTATTTGAAGCAGACAAAAGTGGAACTCCAAACTGGATATATATTCTTTTTCAAGTGGACGAACACTTTTTGTGAGGCCACAATTGGCCTCACAGAGGATGAAGAAGTGAGAGGAAGTATTTAAATCGCTTAACTCTGCCCCCCTGAAAGGAGCCACTGTGTCACAAATATGTGAAGAAGACACGGCAGGAAGGACGAAAAAGACGCTGCTGCAGCAAGCACGGTAAATGCATTTAAATGAACAAATGCATGCACTTTAGCATTTGCTCTTTGTCTCCGGAGTGCCACTGCACTACGAGAAAAAAACAAAACAAAAGGGTACTTTAGTTATTTATGAACACAAGTCAAGTGACAGCACTTAAAAGGAGAAACTTAATTGTTGCACACAGCTGCTTCAAGCTCAAGTGCGTGACCTCTATCGCCCCCGGTGGATTCAGAGTAATTACCAGAAAAGCTGGAGTCTCTACATGGTCTTTCTACCAAGTTTTTCTCCTTCCCTGTCCAGTCACACATACAGAGAAAGAGAGAGGGAGAGGGTGAGAGAATTAACCTTTTTAATTCAGTACTTTGGTAAGTTGTCCAGGAAACTGCCACATGCAGTTATAAAATATCGTCAAATACGTACTCTGTTGTATTTACATCAGAATGTGTCACTAGTTCAAAATCGGCAGTGTATCACAGACGATGGAACGTCTTACGTGTTTTTTCGTATTCCCGTAGCAACCAGAATAGCTCACTCGCTCGCTGATTTGGACAAATAACGTCGAAAACATCCATTCCATGGAAGCTCAGCTTCTCTGGGAGTCAGTGGAGCAGTGGGTGGACACTGACACTGGGCTTCTGCATGATGATTGGAGGAAGTGTCTGAAAGGCGGAGCCAGTTATGCCTCAGTCCTGTGTGGATTTAACGAGGGAAGTCTGTAGACAAATAGCTGCTTGTTGTTGTGTGTTATTTGCTTGTTGATATATAGTCAATTTTCAGGATATATATGTAAATAAAAACACTATTATAGATTCCCTATTATATGTTATATGTTACATTACATTACATGTTATTTAGCAGACGCTTTTATCCAATGCGACTTACAATGGAATTGAGTACAATCAGCCAGGGGTGGAACTTGCGACCATTGCGACCATGATGTCTTTTGCACACAGGGTACCGGTCTTAACCACTGAGCCACTCCACCCCATATGTATGTATATATTATATGTACTTATATGTACTTACTTACTTATTATATGTTTCAAAGACCAGCAATTACAGCTGGTATTCAGGCAGTTGGTTGGAGGAGGCTGCATGAGGAGGCTGCACAATTCCGTTCGGTAAAAGCTAATATTGTGATCTTGATGAAAACAAAATTGTCCGACTTCATGTCCAGGTTTATTTTTAGCAGTAGAATTAACTTCTTTCATGGGAGACTCTTCATGAATCTTCTGCCTGTCTTTCAGTCACAAGAGTCATGTCTTGTAAATTAGTCTTTGAACATAAGTGTTGTTTGTCCAGACTGCATCCAGGAAACTTGGAGCTGCATGGTGCAGTGAACAGCAGCAGCAACAGTATTGTGCATCATTATTGGACATTCATATGCACGAAAAGCCAGCATCAGGGATTGTGACAAATACATGTCCAGGTTTATTTAAAAAAGTAGAATTTACGTACAACTGCACAAATTTGGTAGCGTTGCGTGGTTCTTCCACCTTGCCTGGTTGGTTGAGACATACAGGGTTCCCACACCTTGATTGGCATCAAAGTCAAGGACTTTCCAGGACAAATGACCTCAAAGTCAAGGACCTGCTGAAACAACTTTAGATGGGAGGGCAACTTGTAAGAGCTGCTTCGTCCCATGATGGCGTCCACTTTTATTGATTTGCAGCACGATCCGCATCTGGACAAGTTATTGTCCTTGGGCTCTTAGCCAAAGTCAGTCTTTGTCAAATGTCTTTGGTGAGAATTTTAATTTCCCAGGCATCACAATGTCATTTTCTCTCTTTTGCTTAACTTTACTTGCTCATTGTCCTGCATGGAATCTCATGTCAACGGTCGGAGAGAGACAGTGGACTGTGTCCACAACCCTGCTAGTAATTACGACCTCACGTTTGTCCTGTGTAGGCCTAGTCTACATACATCCAGCAATGCAGGGACTGAAACAGTAGGTGGCGTTGTTACAAAGAAGGGAGAAACTTTACCTAAATATCAACTCAACTTTCAAATTCACACACTTTCAAGGATTTCAAGGACCCGTGGGAACCCAGGCCATAAAATGCTTCACTCTGAGAGCGTTTAAAAAGTTACACACGACGGTTTTAAGTGAAAGGTAGTGGTGGATATTTATAGCTCTCATCATTTCCCCATTCATTCTTCCTCTTTACGTCATTTTCCCACTCATCTCCCACTCACTGCTTTGTCTTCTCTGCTCTTTTGTCTGTCCCTCCAAGCCCTCTCTCTCTCTGTTCCTCTGTGGAGAGACTGTGATCTTCCCACCAGAAAAAACACACACACATCTTCACACACTCTTCTCCATCTGCTATTAGGAATGAAAAGGGAAGATATCAAATCTTCAAGGTGATGTCACGCGTGTGACAGAGCCAAAGAGCCAAAGGTGGAGGAGAACGACGACGGAAGAAGAGAATGAAGAAAAGTGTGAGACTATTCATTCGTTTTGGGGGTGGTTGAGCAGCAGGATGGGGAGAAGAGGGGGAGGGAGGAGAGGTAGATTCGGGGAGTCATTAATCAATCGACTTATCCTGACTCAAGACAAAGCACAGCTGACATGAAGGTCCTTGGCTGTCAGAGCTACTTTACCGCCTACAGTATCAAACACAAGGAGGAGGAGGAGGAGGAGGAGGAGGAGGAAACTGAGACAATAAAAAGGACGATTGTGAGTTTGACAAATTTACGTCTTAGTTTGGAATCAGGGTGAATCTAAATTTAAGTGACATGAAATATTGTTTCTCTTGATGATCCATCCATCCATCCATCCATCTATCATCTACCACTTTATCCTCCACATGAGGGCTGCTGGTGCGAATCCCAGCTGTCATCAGGTCACATCTGCTGTTAAACCATGGACAGGTCACCAGTCTATCACAGGGTCAACACACAACCATTCACTCAGGGACAAAACAATAAAAGCCCAATTCATTGTTGCGGGGGACAATTAACAGTATTTCAGAGAGAAATTCTTGTTGGCATAAAAATGCAGTATACAGTATGTTTATAATTAGCACAGCTGGTATTGTGCCTTCAATTAACTATTTAAAATTATTAATTTGTCTTCATAATGTTGTTTTGGACATGTCAAGAGGCAAACAACCATTCACTCTCACTCTCATATTCCAAATGTGTCCAAATTTCTTTTTTTTCGGGTCTGTTTTATGAGTTTTTTTTTCAAGATTTAAAAAAAACCAAAAAACTTCTGCACGATTTTTTTTCTCAGGTTTGTTTTTACAAGATTTTTTTCTCAGGTTTGTTTTTACGAGATTGTTTTCGGGTCTGTTTTTTTTCGCTCCGGAAAAAACACCTGAGGGTCACAAGGGCGCTGGTGCCAATCCCAGCCGACCCAGAGAAAACTCACATGTACACACGGGGGGAACATGCAAACACCACCGGGACCTGGACATGAAGCAGCAGCCTTCTTTCTGTGAGGCAACAGTGCTAACCACATGCTCCCCAGTGCGGGGGTTGTATTAAGTAAATTTAGTAGTATTTTTGATATTGATATCGACATTTACATTGACATTTCACTACAACTTTTTACATTTGCTAATGATAATGCTGTGTATAAAATATATTTTTTAATAGAATGATAACGTAACCGTTAAGTGTTTTAATGTGTATGACAACAATTATAACTTATCATATTTAAAAACCTTTTTTATTTCCTCTTCTTTGCCTTGAAGCTCCATGTTTAGCAGATGATGTTATTAGTTTGTTATGAATGAAATGGTGCAGTGGTTCAGTTAATGCTCGGGTTCAGAGTACACAGTCATTAGCAGCAGTTTTTCTCTGAGGGCCATGTTGTTATTATAGAGCCACACTTTTATAAATAAAGCAGTGTGTCACTGTCACCGGACTCCTGATATCATATCGTCTCTATCGAGACATCTGTGTCAGGGTCGAGAGCCGCAAACCCTGGAAAGTATCATTTAAAAGCCATTTAGCTCGACTAAAGAGAAAATAGGTTTTATTCTGTTCTCGCCACAGGAAATCAATCATTTCAATGAGCTCCACTTCTGCTGCTTTCATTGTGTTCATTTAATGTACTGTAATACTTGCATATTAAATTCACCAAAAACTATGTTTTAAGGCTCTGTTTTAGAGAAAAAAATGTTCAGGTCTGTTTTTAGGGCAAACATTTTTACAAAAAAAAATTGGGTTTGTTTTAACGAGATTTTTTTTTCCAGGTCTGTTTTTTTAGGAAAAATTTTTTCGGGTGTTTTTACCAAATTTTTTTTTTTTTACAGAAAAAACATTTCAGGTGTGTTTTTACGAGATCTCGTAAAACATTCTTTTAGAAAGTTTGGTGAATGCAATGCTTCCGTTTCTGTTCCGTGATTTATTTTGCATCATTAATATGTTTATAATGTGACGTACACATCGTTCCATAGCAAAACAAGCACTTTTTCTGTGAAATATCATCATGATGGTTTATTGTGTTAACTCATATTGTCCACTCACTACTGAACAGTGTGCATATGTCTAGAGACCGCCCCCCTCGTGATCAGACTAGATGTTCATAAGCGTTTGATGTTTAATGTTCACCTAATCTGGCTCTGCCACAGGATTAAGTGGATTTTTAAAATCATTTTGTGGACCAAACAACTAATCGATGCATCAAGAAAATAATTGTCAGATTACACGACTGTGAAAATAATCAGTGGTAGCTTTGTCTTTTACCCTTTTCACGTGTGTCTATTTATTCCTCTTTTAGCTCCGTGTAAAAGATCACTCTTCTCCTTTCACAACATTTATGGACACACTCTTACAGGACGAAGAGTGAAGCGCTCTGTGGCAGCCTGCTGTCAGAAACACAAAGCTGAGTGAGAATTAAATGTCATCACTCTCCTCCCATCGGACTGTAATGTCAGCGGCTTTGCATTTACGCGAGATGGATGGAAACCATGTCAACACTTAGCAACAGTCGCCTCACGACGAGATTGACCGTAAATCACAAAATCCTGTTGAAGATGACTTTTATTTTACAAGCTGAGTGTTTTATGTTCATGTCTGTGCTAAAATGAGTCAAGTGGCCACACACACATCTGGCCTTGGTATTTATTTATGAATATGTGTTGTAATACACACTTTCACTGTGTGTTTGTTAGTTATAGACAAAACATACACTGTAAAAAAAACTTGTAATATTGAGAATGCAAAATGGCAAGAGTACATATATCACAAAACATTGTATAGTTGTACTGTTCTTATTATTGAGTGACTGTAATTAGGTCTACAGGTTTAGATCATATGGAAGATTAGTAGTGACACAAACCCAAACAAACCTTGTAATCTCAGAATTGTGACTTTTTTCTCAGAATGTTGACTTTAATCTCAGAAGTGACTTTTTCTTTAATCTCAGATTTGACTTTAATCTTAATAAATTACTTTTTCCTTTAATCTCAAGAATTCATCTTTTTCTTTAATCTCAGAACTCTGACTTTAATCTCAGAATTCTGGCTTTTTCTTTAATCTCAAAGTTGTGTTTCAGTCTGATCTGACCTTTTAGGCGTCACGCTCAAAGAAGTGACTGACTCAAGCGTCGCTCTCTGCTCTTTCACACTTTCATGACTTGATAATTATTTTTCAGATTTATTTCTAACCATTACCGTCACAATATAGCCTTAAAGCGTGCGTCTGCGTCTTAAGAACGTTATGATTATTTATATGTTATTTAGACTTAATGGCTTTTTGTCCCAATGAGGAACACAAACCCACAAATTTACCCGCGCTCAACATGAGTTATACCACACACTGTACACACACACACAGATTTTAGAGATGCGTATATTTACCAGCTGTCTGCCTTTGCCATCTGCTTACAAAGTCATAACCACAATTCTTCCCCCCCCCAACCCATTTATCTGAGCTCTCCTCTCCTGGCCACCACAGAAAAGTTGCACCGGGCCTGTGCAGGTGGCTGATTGAGGTGCTTTACCCCGGGGGAATAAATTGCATGTGTGTGTGTGTGATGTGTAGTGGATATACAAACTGCTGAGTGGTAGTCAAACTTTGATTTCTGCTCACCCAGGATGATCTACACTCACAAAAGGCAGAGAATATGATGCTAATCATACAAGTATGTGACGGACGACCTCCAACCATAAAATCAGGACTGTGTGTGTGTGTGTGTGTGTGTGTGTGTGTGATTGTGTGTGCGTTTGTCACCTGAAGCAGTGTTAATGGTCCTGACAGCTTCCCTGGCACTGACTCTGTTGTTGGGAGGATAGTCGGGGACAGTGTTTTCGTAGCGTCTCTCGGGCACTCGTGGACTCACCTTGGCGGGTGGATGACTGGAATGAGAGACGGATAATTAGAAGAGAAAGTGGGTGTGGCACAGAATTTTGAGGACTGTGCCAGTTTCAGCTGACATAGGTCCAAAGTTTTTGAATTTTCTAGATATCGCAAACAGTCTACGAGTTACGGTAAGGAGAAGTACACGTGCCAAATCCGACAGCAAAGTCACAGAAGGCATAAAACGAAGGTTGTGTTTTCATTGTTGCTTGATATTAAGTTGTGGGCCCAATTTTATCAATTGGGGGTCCACATGTGGCCCGTGGGAGGCCCAATTGTTGGTCCTCAAAAAGCTACAAAAACAAGAACACAAGCGCACACACACACACGATCATGCAGCATAGGAAGTAAGTAAGAAGAATATAGACATACTATAATAGTAAATATTAACATTAAATGACATGTATGAGCTGTTTTGTTGTTTTGTCATTATTATTTGCATACGTTTTGCATTTTGCATCATAATTGTGTTATTATTGTGAAGTAAACATCGATCCATGTCAAAACCAACACTTTTAATTCTGTGAAATTTGGACACTCAGGTCGTTTGAGTTTGACATCCCTGGTTAACCATGGAGTGAGTGAGGACATTTTGGGGGTTAAGACCTGGTTTTAGGGTTAGAATTGGCTTCAGGTTAGGGTTAGGCATTTAGTTGTGATGGTTAATGCTAGGGTAAGGGACAAGGGAATGCATTATCTCTCAGGGTCCTCACTTCAAATGCAGCACACACTGGTGTGTGTGTGTGTGTGTGTGTGTGTGTGTGAGCGACAGATGTTTTAACCATAGAAGATTTGTGCCTGAAACACTGCCTGGTTTCAAATTATGTCTGCTGACAAGCAGAGTTTTACACATCATGCCATGACACATGTGCACAGTCATGCACACACACACACACACGCACGCACACACACACACGCACGCACCCTGATTGGCTGTGCTGTTCATCGATGGCATCCACGGCGCTCTCCACAGAGTTCAGAAGAGACTGGATCTGATTGGCTGATTCCTTCAGGAGGAAGCGTGTTACAAACTGCTCCACGTTGGTTCCTCTCTCATACACCTGGGGGAAACAGAACAGAAAAAGAAAATCCATTGTTATAAAACTGTGTACTGACATTTCATTAACAAAATCTGCATAAAAAAGAAAATGTGCTAACGGCTGAGCTTAAACAGAGCAGATGGACAAAGTAATTAAAGCATTCAGCGCTGGACTTACACTCCCACTGACGCTGGTACAAACCAGAATCATTACAGAGTCAACAAATGTCAATTAAACACATTCCCACAGGTGAAAGACCTTTTAAAACCCAGGATTAGACAAGTTATTTGACCAGTGGGAATTCTCCCCTGCTACTCACTTCTTCCCTTTCTCTGTTATCATGTGACCATTGTAGATCAGGGCTAGACAATTATGATTTAAGGAGGTCCGCAGCATCATCGCGTTTAAGATGAACACAGCGGTAATTCAATGCCATTTAAACAATATTTCATTTATTTGGAGCCTTACTGGCGAATTTAGTGGGTGACTTTTGTCAATTGTATTTGTATGCTTGGTTTGGTCGTGGCGTTTCACATTCCCACTTTTAACCCCAACATGTAATTGCCGCCAAAACTAATTAAAACTCAATGACAGAGTTTGGGTCGGCCTATTACTGACCCCTGTTGCAGGACATTATCTGTCACCTTGACAACATCCTCACTTAACATTAAAGATATGTTAATTGCTGATGATAAAAATCCTTAAAATGTTCCTTCATTAACACATTTTCAGAACTACGTTCCCTCTCTCCGTCCTTTCCTCTTCCTCCTCTTCTCTTACCGAGACTTTCTTGAGTCACTGATCAGACTTTCGCTTGAAACTTTGTACCAACCAGGCATAAACCTATTTGTCTAAGATTTAAGGCTATCGGGTTATATAGTTCTGGTTCGGACTCAGCAGGAAACGGATGAGGCTCAACAGAATTATCACCCAGGTCTTCTCCTTAAACACAAAAGCAGCCCATTAATCAGCTAAGTTTCCAGTTGTCAGCATCGCTCAGCGCTCGACTATAACAGCACTGACTCACGTGGACAAACTCAAGAGAAACTCAACAAAGTGCAGCTCTCACAACATCCACCTCCACGCCTATTGATCTGCCTGTAATCAAGTGCTGCAATAAGCAACCTGAAAGTGGGAAACATATTCAATTAACCCTGGAAATTTGACGTCCTCTAACCCTGAAGGCGACTGACAAAAAAAGAAAAGAAAAAGAGAAGTGACATCTAGACGACAGCTTGGAAGCAGGAGTCCCTGCGCTGAGGCACTGACTGTGGCAGATAAGACGGGAGCTCCTGCTCTAACTCTGAGGACCTTATCTGCCACCTTTTTAATTATTTAGGGAACTGAGAGCTAAAAACGTCCTCCCTGAACAGTGACTGCAAAATCATAAAGCTTAGCGACTGTAACGATGGGGACATCAGGGCCTGTCTGGCTTTGGACTCCAGTGCATTTTAATGCAGCGGTGTTTACGTATACTAAACTATCTGTACTTAAAGAATGGATGGTGTGTGTTTATTTAAATTAAAAGAAAATCTGACCTCAACAGCAGGGTCAACCTGGACCTTTCTGTTTACATCTATCTATCTATCTATCTATCTATCTATCTATCTATCTATCTATAGAATAGCTAAAACATAGGTTAAAGTTAGCTAAAATTCTAGCTAGCTAGATAGCTGTTTGTTTAGCATAAATCTTACACACGAAACCCCCTAAATGCTGCAGTAAATATGCCAGGCCTGTGCGTGGCGCTGTAGCCCTGCTGTAGTCCTGGAGAAGAAGACGTTGAGAGCATCTTTAGAATAAGTTTACACTACAATTTATACATTCACGACAGGGTATACAAGTTATCATAAAGCGAACAGACCAACCAAATCATGACATCAATGTTTTCCCAAAATAGTGTATTGGTTGTCTACACACAAACAAATTTGAGACTTTTCCCAAATAGTGTTTTCAGGGCTCCCAAAATGCTAAAAATGCAAAAAAAACAAAAGAAACCTGGACTCTTCTTTGTGTGAATGGTCTCTTAAAACGCAAGACTGATAGGATTTGATGCAGCTCCATGTTTGGTTCTTATGTGTCTGAAACAGAAGTTATCCTGCATTAAACCAACAGATGAGCAAGTTTTCTTGTTCAACGGTTGTCTTGTCTTCTCCTTCAGTAATTCTTGATGCAGCGCCGCCTCAGGCGAGGAGGGGAATATGTTATTCAAAGGTTTCGGGTTTGTTTCACTGAAGTGCGACAGCAAACTCGAGTCCCCAATCGAGTTAAAGGTTAAGGTTTCTGGAAACATTAAGGGTGAAAATGAACTCTCAGACTGTGTTAGTTAGGTATGGTCATAATTGACAGAGTGCGTCCTTTGGAGAGAGAGAGAGAGAGAGAGAGAGAGAGAGGAGTCAGTCGGTCATGTCAGCTTTTCTGTCAGAAGTCACAGTGTGGTGATTCAGGGAGACAATTAAGGTTCCTGTGCAGTCAGCCATCCTCCGCTGCACTCTAATCAAAGACAAACGCTCCCGCGAGACACAGAATCACACTGGCTGCATTGACTTCCATTATTACAGTCAATGGCTTTTACTCAGGCACACGCATGTACACACACACACACAAGCATGCACCTCTATTGACTTGGTAGAGGAGGCTCTTCCTTATGAGCTCATGTGCGGAACCGTCCCCGTCAGCTTCTTCTGGTTTTCATGAGCATCATCAATGCAAAGCATAAAACACATTAATCTTAAATAGCAGCCAATAAAAATGCACTTAAATGATAGAACTGAGGGCTGCAGGTCCTAACAGAGACACTGATGATTCACTAATGACTATCACGCTGAGAGTCAATTACCAAAGTGAGATTCTTATCCGTCTGTGCATGTTCTCTGTGTGTGTGTGTGTGTGTGAGTTTTCTCCAGTTTCCTCCCACAGTCCAAGACATGTGGATTTGGGGATTAGGCAAATTGGACTCTAAATTGACCGTAGGTGTGAGAGTGAGAGTGAATGGTTGTTTGTCTCTATGTGTGTCCCCGTGATGGACTGGCGAAGTGTCCAGGGTGTGACCCCACTTTTCATCCCTCTGTCAGCTGAGATTGGCCTTCATGTGGAGGAAGATGGATGGACGAATTCTTATCTGAATACATACAAATGACAAACTAAAAAAGTTGACTGAAAAAATGCTGATAAAAGACTTCCATGTGTGTTCTTTTTAATGAAACACAGATCCAGAGGAGCAAAAATGAAATTGCTATTTAGGCAAATTCTTAAAAGGGACTAACTAAACTTGTATTTGTATTATTTTTGTTGTGTTAAAACTTTTGAAGTCAGTGCAGAAGTACCTTAAACCTGCATTCTCTTCAAAGGTAATAAGAGGATGCACAGATGGGACAAACTATAGCCTACATCCCACTGGAAGTCAGTAAACATGGTCTGAATCTCTAGTCTCTAAGATCAGTTTTTGAAGTTTTGTTCCATTCTAGACAAAATCAGACAATACAATTAGAGTGGACACCAGTGTGATTGAGAGCTGGTGTCGTCCAATAGGAGCCTGGTTAAAGCTGACTTCTGTCACTTCCAGTTTCTAAACGTCGACATGGTAAATGGTGATTCTGGAACATTTGGTTTGTGTGCAAGTCTTTGAGGAAAGTCTAATTCTCACTTGATTCTTTGCATCAGTGAACATTTGTGGTTAGTTTTAAGGTCTTTTTCAAAGCAGCACGACGTCCATGTTCGAAATTATGATCGCATAGATGATGAAGCAGATACTGTGTGATTGACAGCTAGTAAAGTCCTCTACCTATATCACGATTAAACCAACACGGTGTTTGTGCAATATATATGAAAAAAACCATTAATTGGTGATTTATCTGAGGAAAATATCTGTATTTTGTAAAACTGCTATGATGATTAGTCGCATATTGTGAAAAACCACAACAATTTCAACACTACAGTGTCATCTTTGTATAAGATGTTGAGATCAGCTGGTGCTGCCTTTGTGTACATTGTACATTGTGTGCAGTACTTCAGTACTCACAGCATGAATTATGGGAGTTGAGTTGTCCTGTGTGTGTAACATTAAGAAGGGTTAACTGGTAGAATTAGAATATACTACCCATTAGTGTGTTTGTATAACCAGTTAAGAATTTAAATTCTTTGGAATGACTATCTCGCTTACTAGCATGTTTTTACAGCGGAACAAATATTCTTTCTGGTATGTGATCCCCGACACACGTTAGGAAGGAATGGGTGAGTGCTGGAGACTCTGCAGTCTTACCATTTTCTCACACACTGGGCCTTTAACGTATATGACATTTCGGAACACACAAGAGTGAGGAATTCCCTCGTATGGAATTGGGAATTGAACAGCACAGCTGTTTTATTAACAAGGAGATTTAGAGTAAAAGTTGGAGTCCTGATAGATGACAGCGGGGAAACGCTCGCGGGCAAAAGCTGAGACAGTAATAAAACGTGTTGGATAAATTGGTTGTTCTTTTATTGTCAGAGGAAAAGCCCTTGGCAGCTGGCATCCAACCGCACATACAAATCACAGACACCAAATGTGACGCCTTAAATGTCTGTGCGCATACATTTTATTTGCAATTGTCAAGGGAGTCACAGTGAATTACCCCCCAAGTCTCCAGCCATATTAGAGTCCTGTGTTACATTCATATTATTTGTAACTTCTTGCTTTACAATGACAAGAGAATGTATGCAAACCATATGAACCCCAATTTAAATGTTTCTTGTCATCACAAGTACACAAGTATTACATCTGTGTGGGGTTGGTGGGAACAACGCAGTGTGTTGAATGGATTTGTACCGATTTTCTGTGAAAATGATTCTCGTTTCAAATGGAAGTTCTGGATAATATTTTACTCAGAGAACCTTCTGGGTGGAACTGAGTTGCTCCGGC
This sequence comes from Solea senegalensis, assembly GCF_019176455.1. Taxonomy (NCBI): domain Eukaryota; kingdom Metazoa; phylum Chordata; class Actinopteri; order Pleuronectiformes; family Soleidae; genus Solea; species Solea senegalensis. The sequence goes on from NC_058030.1 coordinate 2,887,336, forward strand.
TTTTTATTTCAGTTGATCAATCTCCACAAGAGCTCGTTTAATCTGCTGCCATTAAATGTCCAGCAGTGCAATGTTTTTAATTTGCTTTGTTTGCAGCAGCAGGACTTGAATCACCTTCATGTTTGCTGTTGCTGTCATTTTGCAGCAGTTTTTTATGGAAATGTACAGATTTTCTGTAATAATGACAATAAATATAGCTTCAAGTGGCAATATCAGGTCCTTGCACCCCCTCCTGCCCCACCATCTCATTTGTGCCTCTTCAAGGCAGGAGTGTTATAAATCATAGCAAGTTCGGCTCTGATCAGACCTTCTACAGTGGAGTTATTACAATTTCATGTTTTTTGCAAAATCTGCCGCAACTTTGACGCCCCCTAGCGTTTGCACTGTGTGATGTTAAGTGAAGCTTTTGATAACGTTTAATCCTTATGTTGTTCAGAGCGACATGACTAAATTTGAAGTTGATCGCAGTTAAGCTCTGGGAGGAGTTCATTGAAATATCAAATATGCAAAATCGCAGAAATTGGCCCCCAATCGCTGTTCAATCTTCAGCCAGTTATTTTATTAACCTGTTTGGGGGCGTGGTATTTTCGGGAGATTTCGGGAGCCTTCTGGGTGGAATGTTTAGCAAGGAAAAAAACCTGATTGTGTTCCAGCTTTTTAATTTTATCCGATCAATCTCCACAACAGCTCGTTAAATTTCCTCACATTAAATGTCCAACAGTTCGATGTTTTGAATTTGCAGCAGCAGCAGGACTTTAATCTCCCTCACGTTTGCTGTTGTTGGCGTTTTGTTGTGTACTGCTATAAATACCGTTTACTGTTAATGACCTCGACTATGACAGCTCCAGTTGTTTAATTTGTCTTGAACACCGTTTCACGGCGATCTGAATATTCTTTCCTACACTTATTACAATAAGGGATCTCTTTACTTGGCCGCTTCGTTGATTCTCTGATTGCAGCAGCTGTTGCTGCACTTTTTACTTTGGCTCAGTTCTGTCTTCACTCTCTCGCCACATCTGTGACTTTTCAAAATATCCTGAGAGGTTTGTGAAAAACACCTTAGCGCCAGTCTGTTACGTACGCTCAGTGATACGGAACATTCTGCCAACTCATCTGCTAACGTTACTGTGATTACAAGTTTAAAAACCTATGAAATGCTACGTTTTATTTGCAGAATGTTGTCCTACTTTCAATTAACATTCATTTTTTCTGTTTTCAGTTCAGTTTACTAATGAGTAACTCCACTTTTTGCCCCCATTCACACTCTGGTACATACAGTAGAACAGTAGTTCTGGTTTTTACCACTAGAGGAAACTGGCATACCACTGAGACCCATGGACAATTTAAAGACATTTCTAAACTCTGCAGACATAAACTGATGTGTGTGTGTTTACAACACAATCACACTTAAAGGAATATTCACCGATTTACATTTAGCTTTGTGTTACTAGAATAGGGGTAGTATTTAGGAAAATTGTGCTTCCCAACCTCAGTTTCCCCTGAGTTGAGAAATATCTTCATTCTTGTCTTTGTGACGTGCCCACCAATGAGCTCACTTTAAGATAATTAATATGTTTAAAAAAACAAACACTCGATTGGGGGCCCCCTGGTGGCCAGGAGGCCCTTAGTTCACTTATACCTCGGGCCGGCCCTGGTAGTCATCATGGTTTGGTGGGATTTGTTGAGGGTGGGGCATGGTGTGATTTCAAAAAGGGAAACTTATGCGACAATGAAACAGAAATTTTTACCATAGGTGACGGAATAGAAGAAGAAGAAGAAGAAGAAGAAGAAGAGGCTGGATTTACTTTGTATCAAACATGTTTCCCCGCAGGCTGCCGTGTCCTCTGTACCTCCACTTCCACAAACACTTCCACAGCATCACACATACAACATAAAAGTTGACTTTTTTCTCTTCACTGTAGTAACACACACACACACATACAAACACGATCGCGACCAAATAAAACAGCAGTCTAAACTTAAATTCACTACATTCACTAAAAAAATAAAAATAATAATAATAAAAAGTTAATTGCTCTTGGGGGGCCCCCTGTGGTCACAGGGCCCTAAGTGGCCGCTTAGTTCACTTATACCTTGGTCCGGCAGTGGTTGGGAAGCACACTTTTTCAAAAATACTACCCCTATTCTAGTAATACAATACGGTGAAGTATCCCTTTAATGCTTGAGATTTCATGATTTCGTAGAAAGACGATAGATGAATATAACCACAGTATATTTTCAGTCAAATCGATGAATACATTCATTGTGTAACAGCTTGTTGTGGCAACTGGTTAAACATCATCGTGCTAATTTGCCAAATCCACTCCAACGGCGGTGAAAACACAAACAAATCTGCAGGAACATTCAGTTCCCCGTGAAAAGTTCACGGAACTTCTAATTCCTTGGTAACTTCTTATTTACTGTCGTCTCTATGTTCCAGCGGCTCATCCTTCAAAATGCACAACAAATTGGGACAAAGCAGCCGACACAGATTGCAGCTAGAGACCCACATTAGGTGCGAGTGGATCCCTGGGGCAGTTACCCACTTTTCTGGCTGCAGCTTTCAGGTTCTGTGAATCAGGGAAACCAGCAAAGAGCAGGAACAACCAGAGGGTCACCTGATTCAGGAAAAGCAGGGGGGACTTTCAAGCTCCACCGTGTTTCCCCCCCTCTTTCATTCTTGTATGTACATCCTCTCTCTCTGTCTCTCTCTCGGTCTCTCTCTCTGTCTCTCTCTCTGCTGCTGAACATTTCCCATGGGCCTGGGCTTCAGATAGAAAAGCTGTAATCTATAATTCACACAGATCACTGACCGAGGAGGAGAAACACCATCAACCCTCCGCTGGCTCCCACGAAAACAGAGCAGTGATTAGCTACAGTGGAGATCACTGTGTGTGTGTGTGTGTGTGTATCTATTCAGATTAATGTGTGTTTTCTGTGTGTGTGTGTGTGTGTGTGTGTGTGAGTGAGTTCAAGGCAGGAGGAACAGGAGCGTGTTCTTGCGGTGATTGATGATGTGATGATTTTTTTACACATAACTTCAGGCTCTATATTTGTATTGCATGCATTTTTCACACATTTACCAAAAGGCGTCACGTGAAATAGCGCACACATGTAGGGCGACACAAGCCAGAGGAGGCAAATGACGTGAAGTAATTGACCGCGTGTGTGTGTGTGTGTGTGTGTGTGTGTGCAACTGTTTCAGGTCTCACGTAAAAATATTTCTTCTCATCTTCTCGAGGTTAACAACAAATATCCTCATTACCATCCACCTACGCATTTGCATACATGTGTAGGGCAGCTCACTTCTGAAGCACACACACACACACACACACACACACACTGGTACTTCTGTCTTTGTGAGGACGATTCGTTGACATCATGTATTTTCCAGGTTCTTTAACTTACACCTCAACCCTGAGCCCTGAGAACAAGCCATAAACCAGTGTCAGAGAAGGAGGACAATCCAAAATGTCTTCGCTCCATGAGGTCCAATTGTCACAGCGGTCCTCACAAAGACACGACTACAAGCACACGCGCGGGGTCTTTTGTGATAAGATGTTGGTGGCTGATTACAGGGGGCTGTAGGAGTAATCAGTGATTACAGAGATTGGTCTCGTTAGGGGAAATTATTCCTTCTTCTGTGACTCAGATGGAGACACGGGGGCTGTGCGGAGGGGGACGGAGGTGATGAGGGCGAGGGGCCTCTCGTCGGAGAGGTGTAATCACCAGATCACGGCGATGTTTTCACTCAGACGGCGTGTCAGGTGTTTTAACTTTGAATAATAATAAATGTCGGGAAACTGAAAACCTGTAAACAATCACTTCAGAAGCGAGAGCAGCAACGACAACGGCAAAATAAACAGAGACCTCCCACGCTATGAGATTTAAACATAACAATGATGATTATTAAATTATAAATACACTAATAAGTTAAATTTCAGGATTGTAATCTCCTTACATGATGTGGTTTGTAAGTATTGGGAAACAGTTTGTGTAATCTGTGCACAAACAGAAATAATAAAAGAATACATTATTTTAGCCTTGTTATAAATATTTCTAGAAGATAATTGGCGGCACAATGATATCAGTGGAGTCACACTGCAGTTGCCAGGCAACCAGAAGTCGCTCTGCTAGGCAATACAGTACAGAACATCTAAGATACTTAGATGTTTGATTTGGACCACTGAGCTTTGTATGTAATGGACCAAACATCCAGGTTCAGTAGATCTCTCGTCATCAGTGTAAGGTCTGAGGAAATTCAAGAGGCAACCGGTCAGGACGTCACACCTCGGTTTGTAAAGACTCCGGTTTAGTATTTGGCCAAGTCTATGTTGGGTTTTTAAACCGCTTTACTTTACACAATCAATCTAATCCACTTTATTTATAGAGCAAATAAGCAAATGAAGTAAAAATACATCAAAATACAACATCTCACGCTGACTCTGATTGACACTGCGTCAAAGGCCAAGGACAAGAAGTGTCTGAAGTGAACGGGACAGAGTTTGAATCAAGTCAAATTAAACCTGATTTCCACATTGGCTTCAACCTCCAGCCTCATTGTTTTACAACTACTTTTCCAGTACTTTTCCAGGATCACTTTCCTCAAATTCAAGGACAGAACGTGCCGACACAGCTTAAGATGTGAGAGGCGACTTGTAAGAGGCGCTTCGCCCATGATGGCGTCCACTTTTATTGATTGGCAGCACGCTCTGCATCTGGACAAGTGATTGTCCTCGGGATCTTGGGTCAAAGTCAGTCTTTTTTAATTTTCTTTTGATGAGACAGAGATCTTGGAATTTTCATTTCCCTGGCGTCACGTCGTCATTCGCTCTCTCTTGATTAACATTACTCGTCTATGTACATCAAGCAATGCAAGGCATGAAACAGCAGGTGGCGACGTAACAAACAAGGACCTAAATATCAACAGAATTCAAGCACTTTCAATGACCCATGTCTATTAAGGGCTTTTTTTAAGGATTTCAAGGAAATCGTTTTACTAAAAGTCTGTCTGTAAAATAAAAATGATGTTCTTGTTGGCGCATAAACACGAGCGCAGATACCAATCCATCTTAAAGTCACACAGCAGATAATTTATTGGCCAATCCATCATAAAAACAATGATATTGATGGAGCTGCTCTTAAGGATCAACAAATCTTCATTTATTGTCATTCTTACTCAGCGTTCCCGTTCCAGACGCAGAGTTATGTGCTGCAGTAAACAATGGCATGGAGCGGTCTGTAATGATGGACTGCTACATAATGACACAGTGAGTGTCTCTCCTTTGTCCTGCATTACTGACAATCAATCCAGATGTGACTGTATAACACTGGAAATAATCCACACATAATCTCAGATGGCCCACTTCTGGTGGTGACCATGACCGACCACGACTGGGATGCACGGTCTGGAGAGAGGACGCTAAGTGTTGCTATTGACCCTCTCTAAATTCCCCCAATCCAAACGGCTTAGCTTTAAGGAGCCTGATGAGTCTCAGCTGTGATGTGAGAGGAAGAGGAGGAGGAGGAGGAGGAAGAGGAGAGATAATTCTGTCTTTAAGAGCTTTACAGGGTTGCGACGCTCGCAGTGTAAACAAAGCTGAAACAACATCCGAGGCTGGACGACACGGTTCCCCCGCGGACTTCATCACCATTAGCAGGATTATGGAGCAATGCTGGTTTTTTTACACACGTATACCAACCCATGTCAAGAAGAACCTACGAGAAGATACCACGCTGTAGACAACACACAGCACAATACAATGGACCTCAAAAGTTCAAATCAAGGAAAGAAGAGAAAAACTTCAAATTAAAGTCTGAATTATAAGTAGCAAATCCCAAAGGCTGCAGATAAATCGTCTCTTTGTTGAATCTTCTATGGTAATTTAACACTAAAGCTAAGATCATCAAATCTAATTCAATAAGAGAAGAGAAGAGAAGAGAAGAGTTTTCAGAATGTAATCCATGAGCAGTTTGATGTTTTCTGTTCATTTTTCAAGCCGCTTGGAGCAGAACAGCAGCCACACATCGCCTTCTTACCGAGGTGTGCTCCCCGGAGACTTTCCGAGGTGCCTATTTTTAGACTTTTTTTCATTACTTTCTATTGGTTTGATCCACCGTTGCCACGGTAACCTGTAAAAGTTGTTTGTGTTGCGGCATTTCTGAGGTGTTTCCCGCCGCGCACGCACCTGAGGCGATTTTCTTTTAATTTCTTGAGCTTAAGACGGAATGAACTTTCATTTTCGTGCCGTCTCCCTACAGTAGGTTTTCTGCTGGGATGACAGAGGTTTGATGTGCTGGGGAAAACCCCCCACAATCCTGCCTCGGCTTCACACATCAACCAATTAAAATGGTATCCTAGCAACCGGAGTCAATATGTCTCTAAGCAACACCATTTTAGCGCGGCGCAGGAGATGATAGCGGGGCAGCAAGCCTCTGACTGAGAGAGACATATTGTACTTAAATGACTACTCACACTGTCCAGAGCTTCTCTCGGTTATCACACACACACACACACACACACACAATGCTCTGACAGTGTGTGTGTGTGTGTGTGTGTGTGGTGGAGTTCTAATGGTGGACTTGTACAGTTAGACATTTACCCACTCCTCTGGAGACGTATATTACTCCATCAGTGGGGCACTAACCTGAGCATGTACACACACACACACACACACACACTGCATTGACCTCCATCATGTGGACAGCCTAAAAAACAACAACATTATCCTGAATCTGAACCATAACCAGTTAATGAGTTAATGTCTAACCCTAACCGTAACCCTTTTTTTTTCATTACTATGTTAAAACATGTATACAGAGGCTATAAGAATATGTGCAATCTAGAGCGTCTTATAACTATATAACTATATAAACACACCCGAGAAAAAAGTACTCAAAATGTTTAAAATTGTATTAATTTTGTGAAATTTGGAAATAAATATATCACAATTCAATGTTTTATGTTTTATGAACAAAAATGAATCATAACTTTGACTCAACAACACATAAAACACTAAGGGTTAACCTAACTAAATTTAAAATCTTAGACTAGATTCTGGTCTCCACGAGGACTACTGGTCCTGACGAGGTCAGTGGTTATGCCAGAAAAATGTCCTAAAGGGGTAACAATTACAAGTATGAGGGTTTATTGCACAACATTTCTGCAATATATTACCCATGAGTCTAAGTAGTAAGTGTATTATCACTTATAATAAAAAAATACTTTGGTTTTAGCCTTTAACTTCAGTTAATTTGCCCTCAAATCAAAAGGACATTCAGTTTCTCGAGCGTAGTCACATTCACAGAGCTGAAATTAGATCGATATGTAAAAGCTGGTAATTAATTAACCTGTCGATTATTAATCGATCAATCAGCTGTTTTGTCGCCTGGAGTCTGTTCACAGTCAGCAAATATTTATATTCCAGTCACTCAAGCACACAGCAGAGCACCAACATGACCATAATTAGTGTTGTCATCAAAAACACTTGATTACTCACTCACTCACTCACTCGCTCACTGGGGGACATTTGTTCATTTGCAGTCAGGATTGAAGCTAAAAACAGGAGATGATAATAGATTAGCAAACATTTGGTGGTTTTTGGAGAGACGTGGAAGTGGAAGTGGTCCATGACAGACAGACAGACAGACAGGCAGACAGGCAGGCAGGCAGGCAGCGTGCCTGGGTTTGTGTCTAAACAGAAGGCGAACTCACTAACAGGCATCAGAAAACACTGGCGCTCTTCAGATATCGTGCCAGCGTCGTCTGTCTGAGAGAAACAAGAGCTTGGAGGGAGGTGAGGAGGAGAATGGAGGTCAGAGGCGGCTGTGAACAGTGAACAGTGGGAGGGAGCAGAGCTGCTGCAAGGAAAGTGAGATAAAAGGGGCAAGGAAAGAGGCAGGGAGAGGGGAGGAGAGGAGAGGAGAGGAGGAGAGGAAGGATATGTATCGTAGGCTGTGTTGAGGTCTCTGCTTAATCTGTGTATTTTACTCCCTCAATCCCTCACATCTGTATGAAATCCCCTGTATGGACTCCCCCATTCTCTGCTCTCATTTTCACCCAATTACTCATCCACCTTTCACTCTTTCACACACACACACACACACACACACAGGTTTGCACAGCAGTTCTCCTTAGGACACTGCATTAGACGGACAAATACATAGACACAAACTTGTTTTTATGTATTAGTGAGGACACGTAATTGACACAATGCATTCACCAGCCCCTTAACCTACCTTTAAGTTTAGTTTAGTTTCTTGTTTATTTAACGAATAATGACATTTTAACCCGCCGACAGGATCTGGCATGCGTACTTTTCATTTCCGTAATCCTTAGACCGTTTGTGGGTTCTAGAAAATTCAAAAACACATGATGTGACCCTGCCTTTCGTCCCATGTCAGCTGAGATTGGCACAGATTGGCACCTGCAACCCTCACATCGAACCCTAAACCTTAACCTAAACCCAATTATAACCCTAAAACCAGGTCTTAACCCTGAAAAAGGTCCTTTAAAAGTTCTGGGGCCCCAGACAAAATGTCCCCACAATGATGGGTTTGTACATTTTTGGACCTCATTAAGATGTAAGTACACACATACACACACCACCTCACTCTCTCACTCCCTACAGAACTCTGTATTATTCATGCTGTGGGTGTAACCTCATCAGTCAACACACACACACACACACAGTCAGTCAGTTACGCAGTTACATTGTGTTACAGTCAGTCACAGCCAGCCACACAGTTACACAGTCAGTACACGCAGTTACAAAGTTGGCTACAGTTACAGTCAGTTACACAGTTCGTTACGCGAGTTACAGTCGCAGTCAGTTACACACCAGTTGCCAGTCGTTATATAATAGTTACAGTCACACAGTCAGTAGTTACGCCAGTTACAGTCAGTCAGTTACAGTCAGTCAGTTACACAGTCAGCAGCAGTTACGTTACACCGTCAACACAGTCAGTCAGTTACAGTCAGTCAGTTACACAGTTACACAGTCAGTCAGTTACGCAGTTACACAGTTACAGTCAGTCAGTTACACAGTCAGTCAGTTACGCAGTTACACAGTCAGTCAGTTACGCAGTTACACAGTTACAGTCAGTCAACATCACACAGTAATCATTTTAAATATGTTTTTCAACTGAAAATGAGAATAATGATGTAAAAATGACCGTTCCCTCTGATATCGCGAATCATTTTACAATCGCAATTAGGTATTTATCCTTAATCCTTCAGCCATAACCCAAAGAGATTAAAATACTAAAAAGAGTAGACTGAAGTATAAAACGTTGAATCACATGAGTGTAAAAATGTGTTATTTTTTAAGTTCACAGACTCGGCACAAGCTTCTGGACACAGCGGTGTCCCCGACCTCCCTGACCCCTCACTCTGACTGAGTCTGACCTCTCCACTCTCCGTCACCTCCTTACACGCCTGCGTTCCTCCTTCACTCGCGCTCTCCTTGATTTCCTTTCTTCAGATTATCTCCTCACTCTTTGTCATTCCTCACCTCACTTGCCTCCTCTCCTTTATTCCTGGAGTCAAACTTTATTTTTATTTTTTAACATCAGGCACACTGACAAGCAGTGTCTCGCTCCTTGGTTACCATGGAAATGGTAACCCTGGACACCAGGTTGTGGAGGCTGAGGGTTACTAATGCCATCGGTGTCTGACAGGATTTACTGGTGCAGCATGTGACTCTGCTGTGACTGAGACTGAGGCTACTTAAGGTTCTGTTCCACTGCAGGAACTTTGAACAGGAACCGAGAAACTTTACCAGGAAGTATGTGCATTTCAACGGTTAAAGGAACATTCCAGTTATTCTTTTTATCAAAACAGTCCTGTGTGGAGGGTTCGTGGAAAAAGGTCTCTTGTACTCGTATTGTCCTCCAAGATATTGTTCAGAAGTAAGGTGTAGTCAATGGAAGATGTTTCTCCTCTCATCCAAGAGGCTTCTTCAGAACTGTGTTCTTTAGTTTGAAGTCTCTTGAATGAGAGATGAAACGTCCTCAATTTAACTCAAGGAATTCCAGTTGTCTACAGCAAACTTCTGAAGATCTTTGACCTGCATGACTGAGAACCTTCACAGACCTGCTCCAAAGAGTTCTGATCCTATATCCTGTACACATGGTTCTCAAACTGTGGTACGTGCACCACCAGTGGTACGCAAGCTTCCTCTGGAGTAGGGCTGAACGATTTTGAACTAATATCGAATTGCGATTATTTTGACAGGAAATGCGATTGCGATATGATTTGCGATATCAGAGGGAATGGTAATTTTACATCGTTATTCTCATTTTCATGAAGGATTAATGTGTGATATTTGTGCAGGAGGAGGATGAGAGAGCAAATTATCCTCCCGTGAAACATCTGTAGCTGACTTTGCTCGACCTATTTGCATCACTGTATTTTAACATTGGTGATAATTCACTTCAGGAGCTCAGTATTTTCTCAGGAGGTTCTTGGTATGAAACGTTTATTATTCATTATGATATTAGTTGAGTTAGTGCTGGTTGTACATTGTTATGTGACAATAAGGAGTCTTGAATCTAAAGTTTCCGGTGCTGGTTTTGGACAAACGACGCCTGATGTGCACTGCTGTGAAATCGCAGAAGGACACTCAGTGATTTCTAATTAATTAAACTCAAACAGAATTACTCAAATAATAAGGAGGCAAAATAATAAGGAATCCTTGTGAGATTTCCCCTGTGCACATTGAAATAAAATCAAGACTCTGTGTGATGTTCTGTGCTTTATTTGCTCTTCAAATCCCACTACTTCTTAATTATAATTATCATACATTTGGTTTGGTAAGAAGTATATTCAAAAAGTATGACGCTACTGGAATAACTGGATATTAACCGTTGACTTTTACTGCTTTTTGAACATTTTCCTTAAAAATGATCTTACAGAGTATGAGACAGCGTTGTCACAAAGATAAATGCTGATTTTTTTCTAGTATCTTTTACAGTCGACTGCTGCACCAGTACTTCACCAACACACTGAACTGGAAATGCACAATCTTCCTTTGAAACTCCATTAAATCCTCATGAATAAGTCATGGATGTTATGCAAACTGCTCCTTCAAGAGTCATATTCACCGGCGGAGGCCACTGAGATGTTTTACTCACTCCCATTTTCTTATCATTTCATTCATCACTGTCTTCGCTTCTCAACCGAACCAAACCAACAACCCCCTTCCACACAATCTCACTCTCCTCGGTTCCCTCTCTCTTCATCGATTCTCCTCCCTCCTCCCTCTTTACTCTCCTCATATCGCTCCCAACGTTATTGTGCACAGACCTGAGCGCCTCCCCTGCCCCAGCATCATCCACTTCACCTTTATCTTCATGAAGAAAAGGAGAAGATGAGGTGGAGGAGGAGGGGAGGTGGCAGTGGCTCGGGGGGCAGAGGAAGACAATGCAGGGGAGATGAAAGGGGAAGAGGATGAGAGAAAAGAGGAGCGGGAGGAGGAGGAGCCTCATGGTGGGTCACTTGCCGGAGCGAAACAATTTCCCGAACACATTTTGAAAAAGGGACAGAGTTAACAAGATTTTAGGCTGAGAGGAGACGCGTGTGCCTGTATAGTCGCCGAGGAGCACGGAGGAGCACGGAGGAGCACGGAGGAGCACGGACGCTCGCTCAGCAAACACTTGAAAAAAAATTAAGTGCTAATGAGAGCGGCTCATTAACCACAGCACTTAGGCAGGACAGATAGGACAGGAGATTTTAATGAATTCTCCTTCCCCTTTTTTTGTTGCTTATTCATCACCTTTGACACACACACACACACACACATACACACACAGAGGCCTCATGAGAATCGTGCTTACTTATTTCCACCTGCCGGAGAAGCCAATTAAAATTGTTTTCTGGAGCCACATCTGATTCCGTTAGCATCATGAAAGCTGTCACACAAACGGGGAAGAAAAGGAGATAAATAGTTGAAAGAACACTGGATTTGTTCCACGGCTGTGGGTTATATATGTGTTTTAGATTGCATATTTGTTCATGACACTCTGAGCTGTCATGGGAATATGAGCAAGTAGATAAGAAGCAGACGTGCGGGGTGGAGGGAGGGGGGGCGTTTCTCAGAGTCCGTCTAAGACAAATAAAATCACTGCCAGCTCCTTTTTTTCCTGAGATGTTTTCTACACTCGGCTCACAGTTGTGATGGCAGCCAACAATGGTCTTGTTCCAAAAATGAGGAACTGAGAGCTGTCAGAAGGTCTACAGTAAACCACGGGATAGTGTCTGCGTCTGATGACGGCTGACGACAGGAGCGGGAGCTGCCTGTAGAAACAAAACTCTGGCAAAAAGTTAGACGAGCGACCTTTTTGTCTTAACAAGGTGGCTCCGTGACGTCGTCTCGACCCATCTCCATGACAACTGGGTCCAAAAGCATGCTGCCTCCATGGTAGTTGTCGCCATAGAAACATCGGGGACTCTTTAAAAGTGATGACATGTTGACACAAGCTGCAATTGGACGTGATGGACACTGGAAACAGCAGACACCTTGTTACTGTTTGACTGCAAAAAATGCAACAAAAACAGAACCTGTAATTTGAGCCCAATTTTAAATCTTTTAAAAGTTAAAGTTGCAGTATGTTATATGTTTGCTGTGTTTATCTGAGAATGGCCTCAAATGCATGGTTTCCACCATGGTATGGTTCAGTTTGGTACAGTATGGTACGGTTTAGCTCCACCCATGACCTTACTGTACCATTTTATTCTGGTACCCCAAGGAAAGGGTGCCAAAGAAATGGAACAGTAGGGTCTATAGGGCTGAATGTTTCTCAATAAATATCTAATTGGGATACTTTTTTAATAAATTGCGAGTGGGATATGATTCGTGATAGGAAATGGTCATTTTTACAATATCATAAGATCTAAAACACAGATACACTGAGAAAAAAAACACAGAGAGAGTCGTGTGGAGCTGACAGGCAAAAAGAAAAAAGCCATCGCCCCCTGTGGACTTCGGAGTAATTACCAAAACACTGGCAGCATCTGCCTCTACATGACCTCTACTCTCTCTCTCTCTCTCTCACTCCAACACACACACACACATATAGAGACATGGAGCGAGAGAGTGAGCTCTTTGGCATCTGCTGTGCAGGGCATTAGATGTTTGTTTCTTTGGTGTTTTGTTAAATTATGGGGCAGCAAAGGGTTGGGTTGCCCCTGAGCAAAGCACCCAACCCAGATAAGTGCAGATAAGTGCCGCCCACTGCTGCTCCAGCACCCGGCATGTGTGTGTGCGTGTGTTCACTTCTGGTGTGTGCAGAGGTCAAATTCACTAGATCACATTGACGGTTGTGCAAAAATGATATGTATCGTTTATCCTTTCTCTGTCTTTTAACGCAGGGTTATTCATAGAGACTGTATCCAGGAAAGATGGAGCTGTGTGGCGCAGTGAACAGCAGCAGGAGATCGTGCTATTAGCGTAGCAGACATTTTCTTGTTTGTGAGAAGCCAAAATCATGATTTTGAGTCCAAGTGAACAAACACTTGCTCACATTTACGTAACACACTTTAGTTTTCACGTTTCTTAAATTAACATGCATTAAATTGCTTAGAAAATCAGATAATTCACCTTTTCTTTTTTTCATTTTACCGTCTAATATCTTTCCCAATTCTTGCAATTATTTTGTCAATTAGACGGATAATTACACTTAAACTCTGACATGACGGGTTCTTAAGGTCAGAAGTGATTTGAGTTTGTTAATCCTTCACTAATTGCTGTATGATCAGCTTATTTGCGGAGTTCCTCAAAGCTTCGGGAAGCAACGACTGCTTCCACTAATTGATACCACGACAGGCAAGAGTGATGAATACTGCATGAAGTGAATGGAAATATCACATTTGCATGAATTATTAGTGTGCCGGTCATCCCTCAGGGAGCATGAAGTGGAGGATGATGAATAAGAGACGGAGCGTCAGTGTCTGTCACTCTGTGGACGTCAACTGTCTCAGGTCTATGTGTTGAACGTGGATGGAGCATCTGTTAACGTAGCTTTCTCCACCGTTACTCCCTCTTCTTTGGCCAGGTAACTTCTGCACAAGCACAAGTTTCGGCAGAGACTGCGCCTTCACTTATTAAGATGTATTGATCATCGTATTGCACGAGAAAGGACGACGATATATACATCGCCAAATCAATATTTTGACCCACTCGTAGCAGATATAATTCAGTTTAGTTTTCCTATTAATTTTCTTGTCTTCTTATGTGTTGTTGGGTTAAATTATGATTCATTTTGACCACAAAATAGACCACTTTTCTTTTTGTTAAAAAAAACAAAAAACGAGCCAAGTGAGCTTTGACGTACTTCAAATTTCATAAATTCAATCCAATTCAAACAAAAATTGGAGTACTTTTTGCTGAGGTGTTTAAATAGTTGGTAAAAATTAAAGATTGCTTATAGGTTGTGCTGAATAAAAGGATATAAGACACTCTATCATTCTTATAGCCTCTCTATACACCTTTTAACAGGCTTAAATGCTCTGCGTCCTCAGGGTTAAATAAATTTCCAATTTTTGCTTTCGCTCCTGTGTATGAACTCACCTCATTATCTTTATTAAGTTTTTGACTGACATTTGCGCTTGAGAAAATCTATCCCTCGTAATTTGTAGTAGCATCCTGATGTTAATGTTACCAACTTAGCCATGGCATTTACTTAAAACCAGGTTTTAGTTGTCTTATATTTGCTTTTCTATAGGATTCTGTCTGTTTCCCTTCATGTCACAATTATATTTTTACATGGCATTTTGGATTTCTTGCATAACGTTACTCTACCAGTCTATAATTGTATGCAATGTATCTTTGAAACTGTATCCAGGATGATATGTTGCCAATGAACATTTCTTCAAACCATGAAGGGAGCTGGGATGTTTTTCCTTAGGTTATGAATGTGGTGAGGTTTAGGCACCGTCCAGGAAACACTGATTTTTCCTCAAAGCATCCAATTCAACCTCCTCTTCATAAAAAAAAGCCTAGGATTGTCCTTGAAACACTGTAATTATCCATCACAAATCTCTGTGTTTCAGACACCAAAGCATTTGCTTGCATTTGCATTTGGTCTCAAACTGTGATATGAATGACCGTCTTTCAACACCCGCTGAGAATTTTAACATTTCATTTGCCATTTCATCATGACATCAACGGAACCATTCTGTGCCAAAATGTCACAGAATTAACAAAAGTCACATTTTCAATGCCTTACAGAAAGGCTAATTGGCAACAGTCTCTAATTTTATGCATCCCATCTTACTTTTTTAAGGATTTGCCAAGGTCTCTGGGGGAAATGAATCAAGACGCCTTATTTTATTCTGACTGCAGACTGCCCCGAAGGTTCCAACCAAGTACTTCAACGCACAAGAAGAAGAAGAGAAGCTCCTGTGCTGTATTTTCCGGTACAGCACAGGAGGTTAACTGCTGAGCACACGCCTCTGCTCACCTGCTTCACTTGTTCTTTCTCCCTGTGTCAATGTTCACTGAAGTGCATGGAGAACTAATCGATTCACACTGGGACCTAAAAAAGGCCCAGGAGTCGAGGCTGCGGCCTGCTGCTCCGGCTAATATCACGCTCTGTCTTTTAGCTCCACCCACTCACATCTGCTCCACTTTGGCAGATTCTCTCCAGTCCTTTCACGGATGTCACCTCTCTCTCTCTCTCCGAGTTTTATCATCACTGTGTTTGATAGAAACAGAGAGAGAGAGAGAGAGAGAGGGATGGAGACACTGTGGAGACATAAAGTCCTAAATAGATACATAAAGGAGGAAAAGATAATCAGAGTGGCGTCAAAGCTGCTATCATTTTCAAAAATGTAATATAGAATTTGGACACATGCAGCTAATGTATTACAGCGACTTAAACCCTTATCACTAGTCACAGATTAGCACTCAGAAAAGCCACTTTAACATTTCCCGAGGAGCTGATAAGCTCTGAGGAGGCGGCCGTCTCAAAGTGTTGCTCCACTAATACTAGAAGTGATTCTGGGAGAAAACGGCTCCTTGGCCAGCAAACATTTCCATTTCCACGGCTGTCGACAAAAACTTGTGTTTAAAATGTGATGTTTGAATTGGAAAAAAGAAAAAGGTTTTTGTTGTGGTAACTACCTAAACGTGTAGAAGCCTGTTTTCACCACGTAATGTAAAATTATGTAAAAATATATTTATGTTGAAAACATTTATTTATTTCATGTTGAAACTCAACATGTTTCAACATATCAGTCATAACTATGACTCGACATCTCGTAACTATGACTCGACATCTCGTAACTATGACTCAACATCTCGTAATTATGACTCAACATCTCGTAACTATGACTCAACATCTCGTAACTATGACTCAACATCTTGTACCTGTGACTCAACATCTCGTAACTATGACTCAACATCTTGTAACTGTGACTCAACATCTCGTAACTATGACTCCAGCATCTCGCAACTATAACTCAACATCTACCTATGACTCAACATCTAGAACCATGACTCAACATCTTGTACCTGTGACTCAACATCTCGTAACTACGACACTCAACATCCGTAACTATGACTCAACATCACGACTATGACTCAACATACGTAACTATGACTCAACATCTCTAAACCACATCTCGCTATACCAACATCTTGTAACTACATCAACTGACTCAACACTCCAATCTCGTACTCAACATCATAACTATGACTCAACATCTGTACCTGTGACTCCAACATCTCGTGAACTATTATATAACTCAACATCTGACCTATGACTCGCCAGCATCTCGTAACAACATCTCATGACTCAACATCTGTCAATGCAACTATGACTCAACATCATGACTCAACATCCGTAACTACTCAACATCAGAATCTCTCAACATCCGTAACTATGACTCAACATCTCGTGAACTGAAACGAGCTCAACATCTCGTAACTATGACTCAACATCTCAGTACTCACATCGTAACTATGACTCAACATTCTCCTCAACATCGTTCATGACTGACTCAACATCTAACCATGACTCAACATCTCTTACCTATGACTCATCACTATGACTCAACATCTACTGACTCAATGACTCAACATCTCGTAACTATGACTCAACATCTCTTACCTATGACTCAACATCTCGTATCTATGACTCAACATCTCGTATCTATGACTCTACATCTTGTATTTATGAGATACTTTGTTGTCAATCTGTTTAATTTTCAATGTGAGCAGACTTAAAGATCCAGTATGTAATGTTTGGGAGCGTTCATTAGCACAATTACAACAATAAGTATGATGGTATTAACCACCAAAATAAGACTCTACAGCACTTGTTTGTGAGAAAGGATAATCATTTCTCTTCTGTTCAATAACACCTAGCAGCAGCAGCAGCAGCAGCAGCAGCAGTGTTTTATGTATGGAGTGGAGTTATGATGATGCAACTGTAAAAGAAATATCTGCTAATTGACTGACAGATGCAGCGTCTAGACTGAGTTTCACTCACTAATACACGATCCTCAAATCTCCATCTCTGTGTCCACTCTGGCCTCAGTGAGTAAAACACACTCCCACACACACACGCACACACACACACACACACACACACACACACACACACACACACACACAAATCCTCCATCGATATTTGCCCCATATAAGCAGTGTCGGAGTTTCACTTTGGTAATTTGACCCTCTGCTAACTTTCCCGAGCCGCCCCACTCTCCCTCACTGCAACACACATTATAATGATATTGCCACTCCCAAAGAAGGAGGAAAGGAAGGAAGGAAGAAAGAATGAAAAGAAGGAAGGAAGAAAGGTGTACAGTAGAGGGAGAGCAAATAATGTGAGCAGAAGAGACACTCGGTTGATTGATTAAAACAATGGACACTCATTAGAGAGAAACTAGCCTTGAGTTCTGACCTGCAGCTCAGGGCAAGATAGAGACGGAGCTGGTGGATAGAGATACAGAGACACACACACACACACACGTTTGCACAGCATTCAAAGTGAGGACCCTCGTAGACATGATAGCCCCTTACTCGAAACCTAAACCCAATTCTAACCCTAAAAGTAGGTCTTGACCTCCAAACAATACCTTTATAGATTTGAGGACCAGACAAAATATCATCACTCCCTATGGTTTATACGTTTTTTGGGTCCTCACAAAGATACACACACAAACAAACAAGCATACACACACACACAGTCAAGGCGAGCTCTGACAACATGAATATCAGAGTGTGGCTGTGGACCAGCTGCTATATATAGCAAATGGGGAAAAAACTAGGATAACACAATGTTTTTCCTCCAACTGACCACACACACACACACACACACACACACACACACACACACACACACACACACACACACACACACACAACCTTAACTTCATTTAACCACAATACAAAAGCCCATTAGCCCTAAACAGTTCCTCAGAAAATGAGGTTCTGTCTCATTAGAACCAGGTTTGAGGAGGACACTCACACACACACACTCACAAAGACAGAGGACCGTGTGTGGCTTTAACACAAGAAAGAAACTTGGCAAACCATTATTTCGCAGGACACACGCATCATTATCCTCACTCTGCATTGTGCTGTATGTATAAACATATTTCCTCACAGTATGTTAATATGTTTATGTGGCTGCACACACACACACACACACACACACACACACACACACACACAGTAAAAGTATCCTCTGATGACAGCAAAGAAAAACAGGTGGATGCAGATCAGCAGGCAAAGACGGAAACCTCAGATTTCATCATGACAGCATTTCACATTAAAAACTCATGACAGCCACACTTCACCATTCATTTGAAAAGGTAGAGTGGGCAGGATTTATGTGGTGTCACTGATCAATAATCCCATAATAACCTTTCAGCAGAGCGACACTTTGACGACTTTACAGCCTGGCAAGTAAAAAACCTGCCAAACTGCCACATTTACCCGGTTTTAACTGCCATTTCTGCTATTTAATTAAAACTCTCCTTGTTTTACTGGACAAACATTATGACACAAACCAAGTGACCGATTCTGCAGATTCAAGTGTTTATGCTCATCGACTTTAACAATTCATATGTCAACATACACATGTTGATTATAGACATTACAACAAGGGTAAAATAAATTTAATTATTCAGTCGGGGTGAGCAACAAAGACATTTGTGATGAAAGATATTTCACGTCTGTGTGATTGTATCTAGGAATTTGTATTATATATTAGTCTACATGTATGTTAATAGATAGTGTGCGTATATCTCTGTATATACTGTATATATCTGAACCTTGTTTTTGCTGTAGAATTTATATGAGACACATGATCAGCATTATTTAAAAGAGAAAAAATGTAAATTCATTTATTTACTGTTAGACGGCGTTTCTTTTATTTTTCAGAGCAAAAAATGTGTCGATATGGAACAATAGAGATCACAATAACCATGTATTTATACAACACAAAATTAATCTATTACTTACAAAAACGAAAGGTGAGGGCCACTTTAAAATTGACTCGAGGGCTACATCTGGCTCGCGGGCCCCGAGTTTGAGACCTCTGCATGACAGGGTCAACAATTTAGCTTGATGTTTGTGGTTGTATCAAAAACCAAAAATACAGTTTCCACAAAGCACAAATGCCACATGATTAAGTTACTAATTTAAGTCTATGTTAATTTATGTGTTTATGTACACATGTTTTATGCACTACATACATCGCATGTATGGTTTATGTATTATGTTTTAGGTCTTGTATTGCACTGCGGCATTTCTTCCCCCCCAGGGAGACGGATAAATAAAACTAATACGTCGCAGAATAAGAAAATAAACTGTTGTTTACACACAAACACACACACTTACCTTCTTGGTGAAGTCCATGGCTTTGAGGATGGACAGGTTGAGAGTTTCCAACGAGGCCAGGACTCCCTCATAGTCCCCCATGTGTTTGGCAAAGTAGTCTGAACACACACACACAGACACACACACACACGTATTATTACGATTATTTACAACAGTGATTCCCAACCCTGGTCCTCAGGGAACACGGCCCTGCATGTTTTAGATGCTGCCCTGCTCCAAGCTCTGCAGACGCCTGATAACGAGCTGTTCATCTGATCATCAGGTGTGTTGGAGCAGGGCAGCGAAACACTGATTTACAAGATCTGAACGACATTTAGAGTCACAAAGCTATTTGTAGCGCGTCACTGAAATTGATTAGTAGTTGAATTGATGTATTTGAAAGAAAAAAAAAAAGTTGTATTTCGACCGAGAAAAGTACTTTTTAATAATAGATCAGAGCAGATGAGGGCAGTGTGTGTGTGTGCGTGTGTGTGTGGGTGTGTGTGTGGTCTACTTACCACAGAGTTCCTTAGTGTCAACATTACTATCACAGCATAGCAGTGGAGCAGCGGAGGGAGAGAGAGTGAAAAGGGAAGGAAGGAAGGAAGGAAGGAAGGAAGGAAGGAAGGAAGGAAAGGGAGATGGAGAAGAACAGGGTCAGAAACTGAGGAAACATTTTGGCACACACACACACACACATGTTGCAGACACAT
Organism: Solea senegalensis; assembly: GCF_019176455.1. Classification (NCBI taxonomy): domain Eukaryota; kingdom Metazoa; phylum Chordata; class Actinopteri; order Pleuronectiformes; family Soleidae; genus Solea; species Solea senegalensis. The sequence goes on from NC_058030.1 coordinate 2,907,878, forward strand.
CATTGATGTAATGCATTCCCTAGCCCACTAACCCTAACCTTAACCATCACAACCTTACCTTAAAACCAAGTCTTAACCCCTGTAAAATGAGAGGAGTCTATGGTTTTATTTTTTGGTCCTCAAAAAGCAACAAATACAAGACACACACAGGTTTGCACTGCTATTCTCCTGAGGACACAGCGTAGACTTCCATTGATTTGGACAGCTTAAACAAAGCGTTATACCAAACCTTAACCGGTCGATGCCCTTTAAAGTTGGGGAGGCCGAGATGTCATTTTTGGACTTCACAAAGTACACACACAAACTATTTTTATATCTTAGTGAGGACACATCATTGACATAATGCGTTCCCTGGCCCCTTACCCTAACCTTAACCAACACAACTAAACAATTCAACACTTTTTTTCACCCGTGTGTGTGAAATCTTTAAAGACAGGACGTGTCCTTGTGATATCTTGCGTCTTTTCACACTGACTTTAGTTACTTTTCATTGACAGTAGTTGGTAAAACTGTCAAACAACCTCCCAACACAAGACAGCGCAAGAGACAGAGCTGGGAATATGACGTCATTGACGTCAAGTATCGTATTTACCGTCTACGCAGAAATGTGAGGCTGGTGTTTTCAAAAACTACAGCTTCAGGTCCCCTAAATCAGACCAAACGTCTCTCCAGCAAAAAAAAGTATGCGTATTCACCTAAACCTGCCTCAGCGTGGACAGCCCCTAAGTGCCTAACCCTAAAACCAGGTCTTAACCCTGAAAAAGCCCCTTAAAATATGAGATATTTTAACAAAGATAGGTTTGTGTGTTTTTTGGACAGCTACTTTTGTTTTAGGAGACTGCATTGTCCACAATTCAAATCTTAACCCTTCAGTGAACTCGCTCCAGTTCTGCCTCATTAGGAACAGGTTTTGGTCTCTGTGAGGACTACTGGTCCTGACAAGGTCAGTGTTGATGCCAGAAAAGGTCTGGTACGTACACACACACACACACATACACACAGTGTGGGGTTTGTCAGGCAGGGAGGAAACAACCTAACAAGACTGACAGGAGTCTGAATCAATCCACTGTCATCATTGTTGCTCAGTTCACTGTGTGACAGTGAATCCTTCACTGGTTGACAGGCCGGGAGAGGAAGAGGAGAACATGGGAGCAGGAGAAAGAGAGGAGAAAAGACGGGGAGATCCATTCATCCCTCGCTTAATCCAGCCAAGAAAGGGATGAGATATATGAGAGGACAGAGATAGAGAAGAGACTCCATCTGTCCATCTTCATTAATAACGACTGTTCAGTCAAAACTCCCCGTTAGATGTTGTCAAAAAAGGAAAATCTGTCTGAATAAAACAAGCGAGTTCTTTGTGCGTCTCTTTGAGGACCCGTGTTTGACCGCCTGATCTGATGAGTCCTGATCCAGCACTGGGACATACAGGCTTTAAATAAACATCTGCTGTGAAATGATGTGTGTTATTCTCCACTGTGCCTCCAACCTTTCTTTATTCCAGTGTTCACAGTCTAAAGTAATCATAAAGTAATCCATAACTATTTCAAAATAAAAGTCTGGCAGTTTGTCCCTCATTTAATGCTCTTAATGTGAAGGGGTGAAACTGAAATGTTTTTGTCAGTGTTTAAAAACCGTCTGTTGCTCATATTTAGCTCTGATTCTGTCATCACGACTGCTAATAATCACAATTAGTCAAGTTAAGGGTCAAAAAAGGTCATCATGGGCCAGATAAAACTGGTTTGTGGGCCAGATCCGGCCCCAGGTCCTTATGTTGCCTCAACACTGATATTAATACAAAACAATGTACATACATACGTCTTAAAGTATATGATATTTACTCTATTTAAGTATCAAAAGTCATTTTCTGATATAAAATGATTAAGTATTGAATTTTGTACTTAAGTACAGTTAAAGAGTATTTGTACTTTGTTACATTACAACACTGCTGTTGGTGTGTGTGTGTGTTTACTTGTATTAGGACATTTTCCTGGCATAAACACTGACCCTGTCAGGACCAGTTGTCCTCATGGAGACCAAAACCTGGTCCAAATGAGACAGAATCAAATTTTCTGGGGAACTGGTTAAAGTTTAGGGCTAGGATTTGAATTGTGGTTAAGTTAAGTTAAGGTAGCATCACTTCAAGCTCTAAATTAAAAAGATACTTTAATTTATTTAATCTGTATCTTGCCGTTGTTTTATCTTCTTAAAAACACTTAAGACATTACAAAATAAGGATATAAATGTCCATAAAAAGCTGTTTTATTCTGATATTTTGTGCCTGAGACAGACATACTTTATATTTACACATTATGCCTTAGTTTTTTTCTGTCTAACTCTGCCTCAGTAAACACAATAACAGGTAGTTTATAGCTCTGAAATGACTCATGTTGTTATTGTGTTGCACTGAATCGTATTTATTCCCCTTTCTCATGTTTTTGTTTGCCTCACAGCAGCATTGTTTACTATCCAAATGTTAGCTCCAGATATAGGCTACATTTTCACAGAGGAAGCAAACCAGTAATTATTGCTGTTCCCCCCCCCCGCAAGTGACGCATGCACGCAGGCGCGCGCCCGCCTACCCACCCTGTGTTAGTAATAATATCTGTCATCACTGTTTTAAATCCCGTTAATCCCTGGGTTTAATCCTCATCACGGGCAATAACAATCAGCACAAGAACGTTACATTTAGTATCACATATGTTTAAATTAAAACAACTGCAAATGCTGATTATTTTTCACTGAATTGTGCACATTAAAGAGGCATTTCACCTATTTTAGTAATTATTAAGCATATATTAACACCTTATTCTACCTCTAGTACGACATGAATTAAGATTTTTCCTGATTAAGGTGTTAATACATGCTTAATAATTACTAATAAAGGTCTGGTATGCCACTTATATGCATGTTAGTAAGCACCAAGTTAATGGTGAATATGTGTTCCCTAATCTAAAGTGTTGTAAAGGTTTTAGTTTAAAGATACTGCAACTCAACTGATTCCATGTTTTTAATAATCATCACTATGTTTTTTTGTAATTTGGCTTTATTGAAAATTAAATTTCAGGATGTCTGCACTGAAATTTGCACATTAAAGAGGCATTTCGCCTAATTTATTCAAGAGGTTTAAGGTATTCATTGCAAGAGACACAAAAATAACCCTCATATTTTGTCAAAGTGGGTGTGATACGAGTGTTCTCCGGGCAGGAAAGGTCAAATGAAAAATTTAATCAAGTTGCATGATGAAAAAAAAATGTTTTCATAGCTTACTTTGTGTCAAAAATATCTGCTAAGTTATGCTAAGTAACTCAGGTTGCTCAAGTTTCTTTAGTTAGATGTTATTGAACATAGTTTTTGGACAAAAAGACGAGCGATAAAGTATTTTATTTCAAAAGTAAAGGTTTTAGTTTAAAGATACTGCATAAAAAACTATGTGCAACTCAAATGCTTTTTGTTAGGTACTTAAAAAAACAACATAAATGTCAGATATTAAGTGCAGGTTCATGTTTTTTATGTTTTCTCCGGCAACCTGACAGAAACAGAAGCCTCAGAAAACGGCACCAATAAGGGGAAGAAAGCTTGAAATGTGAGAAATTCATCAAAGAGCGACGGTGACAGATCGTCGTGTGGCCGGAGGCAGGACGGCGCTGTCCGTCTCTGTCTGCCCGTCCCTCCTTTCCATCCATCAACTTCCTGCTTCGACAGGAAACCGCTTACGCCGTCATTTCTGCTTTTGTTCAGACTAATCAATAAACCTGATCTGCTGTCACATGATAATGCTGAGGCCTGGCACGCAGCTGCCAAGTCTACTTAACTCTAATGAGGTGAAACTTTTTTTTTTCTGACGGCATCCACTGCAGCAAATAAGATTTATAAAGTGCGACGGTCTACCAAGACGGCTGACGTCAGTCGCACGGTCCACTTACTGCACCGATTTAAAAAAAAAAAAGAAATCACTAAAGGCTGAACCTGGTGGAGGAATTATATATTGAGCCAATTCAATTCAACAGCCACTATAAAAAGGTCACTTTTTGTTCTGCTTGGTTTCCTTTTATTGGAAGGCGCGCAGCATTTGGAGGTTGTGTAAATCAGCCCAGTGTCAGCACACTTCTGCTGATATGGATCAGCTGATTGGCCGATTACAAAAGGGTCCAGAAATTGATTCAATGAGAGTCAAATCAAAACCGAGGGTCCCCGGAGGCAGCCATGGAAAAGGTTAATGTGTTGGAGGATCAGGGTGACAACCACAAAGATAAAAGGAGGAGGAGAAAGGGAGGAGGAGAAGAAGAAGAAGGAGGAGGAAGTGAGATGGAGTCTCCTCTTTCATTATTTTGTCACACTGTCTTTATTTCACCTGCTTAATGTTGACATTTTTATCTAAAAAGGCTTAATTACAAATACAATTCCACATAAAAACAGCTTTCAGAAAAAGGGGCGTGAGATTTTTCCACACATCAGAACAAATTACATACATCTTCACAAAGCCTGCACAAACACACACACACAAAACACACACACGTGCAAAACACATAAACACACACAGAAAACACACCCACATGCAAAACACACATACACATACAAAACACATATGCAAAACATGCATGCACATAAAACATGGTGGTTTCAGAATGTTTCAGAAATCATCACAGTACAGATGGACACAGACCCAAAACATACTGCAAAAGCAACCAAAGAGTTTTTTAAGGCAAATAAGTGGAATGTTATGCAATGACCAAGTCAATCACCTGACCTGAATCAAACATTTCACTTGCTGAAGACCAAACTGAAGGCAAAATGCCCCAAGAACAAGCAGGAACTGAAGACTGTTGCAGTAGAGGCCTGGTCGAGCATCACCAGGGATGAAACCCAGTGGCTGGTGATGTCTATGCCTTCCTTTGACTGCAAAGGATTTGCAACCAAGTATTAAACATCGAAAGTTTGATTTATGATTGTTTAGTTTGTCCCATTACTTTTGGTCCCCTAAAAAGTGGGAGGCACATATAGAAACTGTTGTAATTCTGACTCAAATTAAAGCTGAAAGTCTGCAGTTAAAGCACATCTTGTTTGTTTCATTTCAAATCCATTGTAGTGGTGTATAGAGTCAAAAAGAAGAGAATTGTGTCGCTGTCCCAATATTTATGGACCTGACTGTAAGTCCCTAACCCTAAAACCAAAAAGCGTGTTAAAAAGGGTTGACAGGAACATGAGGAACAACCAATGTCCTCACTTTTCCAAAATGTCCTCACTACCTATGGGGTTTCTTTTGGTCCTCACTAAGACACCAACACAAGAAGACAGAAACACACACAGCTGAAAAGCGTGACACACAGTTTGTGCAGCAGAGAAACAGCTGCATGCGTCGCTCGTCTTTTCATAATTGATAGTGAGACGTGATCAAATCCCAAAGTCACGGTGGAGCAAACTCACAAATGCAGATTGTATTTGTTCACAGCAGTGTTCCGGACACACACACACACACACACATTTCAAATGTACAGTAGATGCATAGTAAGTGCTGACCTGGTGTTATCAGAGTCGATGGTGTGAAACAGCTTCTCCAGCTCCTCCTCGTTCAGCGTGCCATCCGAGAAGAAGGCCTGGAACTCATCCAGAGACAGTTTACCATCATCTGCAGGAGACACACACACACACACACACACTCTGTTAAAATGACGTGTTATACACAGAGAGCATCGGAGAAACTAATCCTGTGCACAAGTCACTTTTTTCATGATGCTGCATTTGAATGTTCATGCTTCAAGTTGCTGTAGCAACGTATCTAATTAGACTGGCTTTCATGTGTTTTATAATAATGTGGGTTTACAATTCATATGTTTTACCTTCATGGATATTTCTTGTTTTATTACAGGCCCATTGTGTGACATTTACAATGGTTTATTGGCAGAAAGTCAATAGACTACACATATATAAATAAATGTTTGTATTAGTGCAGTGGTTCACAAACTTTTTACATCAAGTACCACCTGAACTTTATTCCCAATAAGATAATGTGCTCTCTCCTCCTCCTCCTCCTCTTCCTCACATATACTTCACACACTGGTATAGTGACATTAGATTAAGATGGAGCAAGAGATAAAGGGATTGTTTCGTCTTATTTTCTTCACACTCCGGTCAAAAATTCCTCAGCTCCACTCCAATCACATACCCTCATTCATTCATTCATTTTACGTATTCATTTTCACCAGAGGAAGCTCCACAGTTCATATATAATCACCCAAAAATAAAAAAGTTTGGTTTTCATAGCCTTAGAACAAGCCTTTAGCAATCATATAAGTTCATTGCAAGCCACAGGAAGGACATCCAGTTTGACGACTGAAGAGTAGCGCGAGAGAGTAAAACGTCATCAGCATACGTCATGTCTCTGTGCTGCTATAGTGCCAGACCTGAGATAAACACTGAAGCGACACACAATCAGACAATTGTGGACTTTTTGTGTCTCGAAAAGAAGAAGAAGAGGAGAGCGCTGGTGTCACGTTGACCTGCATTTCTATTGGTTCTTTAGCAGACGTGGGTCGTAGCAGCAGTTGCACCGTGAGACGCTCATGCAAAATTTCTGACACTAAGGTATCGCCACGTTAAGACATCTTTCGCACAAAACCGCACAGTGTGAAGTCAGCTTTAGGCAAAGACTAAGGCTTCACATTTATGTCAAAAGTTGCAGTAAAACATGCTCACGAGCAAAAAATATTACTTCACGCGCGCAGATATTAACGTACGCCCGCGCAATATGGGGCCTTGTGCGCATATTAAACAACGAGTGAGGAAACAACCAAGCCGTGTGCATGCAGTGCTTCGTTATATGAGAGAATTTGAAAATCTGTTTGCGCGAGTCTACCAGACTTTTGACAGATTAGGCGATGTGAGGGCAGTATGGAAACATGACGCCATTTTGTGCCGTCATGTTTCCAAGGCAGTCCGAATTTGCAGACCACGGCTCGAGTCTGATTAAACAGATACACACAGGAGTAATTCATAACTCTACTCTGGGTGTGTTCATCTGACAAAGGGACATCCTTTTCCGTGTGATTTCAGTCAGATTAGCGTTCTTTCATTCATTCATCTTCTACTGCTTTGTCCTCCACATAAACGATCGCTTGGTCGCTGGTGACAATCCACGCTGACATAGGGCAAACAGGTCGCCAGTCCATCACAGGGACACATAGAGACAGACAACCATTCACACTCACACCTGCAATCTGTTTTTTGGGCTGAGGACCCGGAGATTAACCCACACACACACACACAGGGAGAACAGGCGAAACATGTTTCCACCCGGTTTGAGTCTCATTAACAAAAAGATTTATTATAATTGTATATAATGTCACAGACACATATACCGTTTCTCACTGTGAGCTGCCACTGCAGTAATAACAGCAGCTCCTCTAGAAAGCGGAACGCACAAAGATCGGTCGCTGGGAAACACCGGAGGGCAGAAAAAGTGGATTTTTAAGTTCCCTACATCATTGGCTTCACAGTGGATGTGTTCGTGCGTCTCACGAGAGGCAATTACAGGCTCTTTTTTTAATGGAGCCGCTGTGAAAAACGTATTCACATCACTAAAACTGTGTGGCTCTATTTTCCATCGTGCAGCAATTAGATTCATATGGAGTGTTCCGGGACTTTGTCTTCAGGTTCTCTACGTGGAAGGAAGTGTGTGTTCAGATTATGACAGATCTGTTTCACACAGATGTAGGTTTCTACTCTGCATCCGGCTCCAGCTCATACTGCAGGTCTCCTTTTAAACATCTCCGCTTGCTAGTGTGGAGGGGCTGGCAGCTCCATACTGAAGGGAGTGGTTATTCATGGCTTTGACTCGATCCTGCTGTATATCTGCTCACTGCTGCTATACTGCATGCTTGACTGTCTGTCTCGCTGCATGATGCAGAGCGAGATATCAAATATTAATTCCCCTGCCCTCAAAGTGTGCTCGCCTTGAGTGAGGCAGACTGGATGCAGCAGGTTGAGCTATGGGACCACTGCAGAGAGCTGAGAAACCACGGGGGCAGCAGCAGCAGCAGCAGCAGCATCAGCAGCAGCAGCAGCAGAAGCAGCACTGCAGCCTCAAAGAAAGCCTTCAATTCAAATGTGCTGCTCTTACTGTATACATTGACTCGCTCCTCTCCCGGTTGCAGGATTAGGGAAGAATGTGCTTCTGAATTTCATTTTAACACAAAGAAGGGAATCCTTTTTTTCCTCGCTCGTCTGTTTTTTTTTTGCAGGGGTGAAGCTGACACAAAGGATCAAACACAAAAACTGCAGGATTTTGACGTTTTGTGCATTAGCCAGTTCAATAATTGTTTAACTCCTCTCAACCTTACTTTAGAGGGTGACCTATTTATCAGCTACTTGACTTTCACAGCTGTATTGTATCAGTGTCTATGTTTGCTGATTATTTTAGAGAATTATATATATACTATGATCAGTGCAAGTGCATATGTCATAAAAAATATGAAAAAAAACACTTTACTTTCTCAATTCAAGGTCTATATGTTTGGTTGTATGTGCTATGTGCTCATTTTCCCATAGACCTTCATTTAACTAGTGGAGTCGCCCCCCCCGGTGGATATTCAGCTTAAGTGAGGAAACCAGCCTATAGTATATACATATATGGCATATTTAGCATATAAATGCATAAGTAAAATGTGTATACAAACGAACTATTTACTTAACACTTTCTGGGAATTAGAGTTATGATTTTTGTTTCTTCTTTATCTGTAAATTTGTGGAAATGTTCTTAAAACGTATGGATACAAACCAATTAGGGACAGATGAATATAATCAATATACACACACATATATATGTATACATATATATATATACACATAAATATATATATATACACATAAATATATATATATATACATATATATATATATATATATATACATCGTAAACTACGTTTATATAGGTCACATTGTCCAAAGCCTAATCTAGAATAATTGTTATTTTTTATAATTGTTAATAATTGAAATTAACAATTATAATAATAATTGTTAATTGTCACTGGCTTCCAATGGTGTTTTACTCTATACTCATCTCCCCAGTTACTTCCATAAACTGTTTATAAAACTTGACCCTAACATGTGTGATGGAATTACCAGTTAGCCATCAGGGGGCGACCCGGCTTGTTTGAATAGACGTCTGTGGGAAAAAGGTAACCTATTTTTGACTTGATTTATGTCATCAGATATATTTTAGTTTCAGGAGTTTCATCAGTTATTCAACATGATTTCTTTTATAAATATGTTCACATTTAGAGGAAGAAAAATGGAACAAAAGTACATCAGTGTGACCAACAGCTGATAGAAGGTGAAGTCTGTAACATGATGACGGTCAAATCACACTTTTAAAGGCATTTTATGGAAGAAACATGTTGTGTTTTGTGTCCTTTTTAAAGGGGTTGTTAGTATAGCCTGTATACTTCTGCACTTTATTATATCTCTCTTTTTTAAACTCTCCTTTAAATACATTCATTTAACTTTTATATTATTTATTGGTACTATCAGTGCTGCTGTCTTGACCTGGACTTCCTGGAAGAAGACCTTGTTCTCTCTTATTATCACCAACACACTGGTATAGTGAACTTATATTAAGATGGTGCAAGAGATAAAGTGACTCTAATTATTACAATTCAATGTATTTGTGTTATTTGTTTGATTTCCTACGCACTCCAGTCAAACAGTATTTCGGATTTTCCTCAAAGTACCACCAGAGCAAGCTTGCGTACCACTGGTCCTACACATACCGCACTTTGAGAACCATGAGGGTCTAGAGTATGTCTCCTCCATGTACTTTACCTCCTCCTGCCTTTCTGCTCAGTATGAGAATCCAAAGAATAGAAGTAAGTTCTGAGATTTTGAGCCACATTGATTCCCAGCGGCACACAAAAGGAAACCGGCGTCACAAATGGACCTCCCCGTTAAAGACTCTCGTCGTGCAACCTTTCCACGACAGAAAGCATGTTTGTTCAAGGCAGAGACGTCTGAAAGGCCAATTCTCGCCTTTCACAGTCTGCCCAGGCTCCGCTGTTTATTCAGACTCGGCTGCCATGACTATTTCTAACCTGCTGCTCTCTGTGCTGCACCACAGAGCAGCAGCAGCAGCAGCAGCAGCAGCAGCAGCAGCAGCAGCGCTGGTGTTTAATTCAGCAGTGACCCAATTTATTGCACAGTGCCAGTTAGACCGGTTCGACTCACCAAGGAATTCTCCAGTAGCACACCAGGATCACAGCAATAAACACACACACACACACACACATGCTCACAGCACTCAGCTAAAGCAGACAGTGAGTTAACCTCATTTCCTGAAGCATGAAATACTCTCAGTTTACAAATGTCTAACAAAAAACTACAGCCTCTGTCTCTAATGTCTGGTCTAAGCTGCACCGCTGTTAAATGTGCTTGCTTCTTTATTATCACATAACGCAATATGCAGTGTTATATAACGTGGGATTTCCATTAGGAATGTTGTTTTTTTTTTTAAAGTAACAGTGGCTCAATAACACTTTTCTTTACTGTAATACCAAAACCCATTTTCCACCTATGCTCCCTGCTCACTTCACTTCACTTCGCCTGATCTCGCCACGCCACGGCACGGCACGGCACGGCACGGCTTAGGTTGGTTTTCCACAACAAAAATAGTACCTACTAAACGTGGGCGGAGTCATGTGTGTCGTTTTACATGCGACACACACCAATGAGTTGACTAGTGACGCAGTTGTTTCTAGTGTAACTGAATCATTAGAATCAGAGAATTAAACATATCTGTTCAGTAATTCCTCCATGACCACATCACACCAGACTCCTCTGTTAAATATTGAGACTTTAGACATTTCCCTGATAATTGTTGGAGATTAACTCACTTTTTTAGGGATTTCTTTCGTCTTTTTAACTGATCGACAGTTCGGCACTGTGCGGCTTGATTCTTGTGTCGGACGTCTCTTCCAGTGACGGTACTCTGACCCAGTGTCAGGGAACACTGCCCTGCATGTTTTAGAGGTTTCCCTGCTCCAACACACCTGATTCAGATGAGCAGCTCGTTATCAGGCTTCTGTAGAGCTTGAGGACGAGCTGACCATCTGAATCTGACCAATCAACACTGCTCTGACCAATGAGTGGCCGGCAGTCTGATGACGTCACGCATAGTATCGTCTCAGCTCGTTTGAAACCTCGCCAGAGCAGGTACTAAAAAAAAGCACCACGTACGTAGTGGAAACGCAACTTAACCGTGCCGAGACAAAGTGCAAATGCTGCACAATCATTTAAAGGCGACATAGACCGGAAGCTCCAATTAACGCTGCGTTTGTGTGTGTGTATCTGCGTCATTACCTCGTTTATGAAACCCTAAAGTTTCAGAACAAACAGTTCAGCCACTGCTGAGAAAATAGTTGTATTATTTTCCTGGGCTCTGCGAAGCGGATCGGCACTTTCCTATGCTGATGATGTCATCAGAAATCCTCACCACTCCTCTCACCACCGTAGCGCCTCCTGGTGCGGGCACTAGTCCGGGCACATCCAGTTGCGTACATTCAACCGCAGAAGAAGAAGAACTACTCTCGTTGTAGCTGCTGAGATGCAGAGCATCCACCGTGCCAGAAGGGGGAGCTGTGTATCTGAGAGCTGGCCTATCTATTACGTCACTTCCAGGTACCTGGCCAATCACAAGACAGTAGGAAAGCTCTCGTTGGCTGACCAATCACAACACAGTCCACGTTCTGGGGGTGTGGTTTTGGTCTGAAACAGCGCGGCTGACGAGAGCGTCAGTGAGGAGATATTTTGATCAGCTCGTTTGCAGCGATTAGGAGGTTTTTAACCATGAAAACAAGTTAATATATGTAAGTAGACCTCCATAACTAACATATATGTGTGATACAAGCATTCTATGTCACCTTTAAATTCAAGGATAAATACTGTACTTAAATTACTACTGCCTCCCCGCTCTTGTTCAATTCATTTCAGTATTTTTCCTGATATACAACTTTTTTCTTTTACAGGTGCCCACAGTGAATAAAAGATGTACAACAATGATCTTCAGCTGCCAACAAAGGCGGTGACACAACATCAAGAAGACACTCCGTCTCTGAAGATTGTCACTTGCTTTTCGCTGAAATGACTATTATTTGAGCGTCCAGAGTGGCTGATGGTCGGAAATCGTTTTGATGCAAAAGGAAATGACTCACTATGACAAACGTCTTCTGATGCAGCAGCAGCAGCAGCCGCAGACAGGAGGAGAGAGAGAGAGACGCAGCGTGAAAGCCGTCTTGGCACGAGAACGTGACGCACTATCGTTGTGAAATTGTTTCATTCATTTGGCAAAGTCAGCAAAAAAGCATGAGACTGTAAATGAAGTCGAGTTAACTGCCGCTGAAGACTTTTATTGCAGTTTATGACAAAGTGAGAGGAAGGAAAAAAAGGAAATGGTGTGACTCAGTGACCTTTGAATAAAGAAGTGTAATGTATAACGCACAAGTCTTGGAGCGGGGACTTAAAATATAGAGATATGCTCCTATTTCTCAACATAAATACACAATTAAATTCTAATGAAGTTAGGTTTGAATTGTCTAGTTGTGATGTACATTCACAGAGGGCTTTTTTCTGTTTTACTCTGCATATGATGCTTCTGAGGGCCACACGGGTGGTGTAGTGGTTAGCACTCTTGCCTTTGCAGCAAGAAGACCCAGGTTTGCAACCAAATAGGATACAAAAGGGTAAATAACAAAACTATAGTATCAATAATAGTCAGCACCGGCTACAGGTGGCGGGATGGAGGCGGGGGGAACCCCAAATCGAATTCACTTTAAGGTTCCATAAAGGTTTGAGCCGGCCCTGAGCAGGACCGATTTTGGAACAACAAAAACATTCTAAATAAATAAACGTGCAAAGCCGGGGCAAAAACCATGGGAAAACAGTAGGAGAGAGAGAGTCAGGGTAAAAATTTACAGAAAAAAACCTGCGGGGCACAAACACAACAAAGCAACAAACAGAATGAAGCAGCAAAGGCTGCAGAGGTGACACCATCCTGATATTTAAAGAATATGTGGAAATATATCAGATATGAATCTCAGATTATGTGCATTTGCATTTAAGAGACACTCCCTGGTCAATGCAACTCAAAATTAACATTTAAGATTTAAACATTGTCCCTGATCATGTGACTCTCTTTCAAACTGTGAAGGACAGTGAAGGACAACGTCTCAAACCGGTGGACTCATGCTGAAGTTTCCTAGCTTTTAAGCCTTTGGGCAGAGGATTTCAAAATTAAAAAATAACACTTTAGTTTCAGCCTACTTACTGTTTCCAGTTCATTAACCAATCCCACCCTGCAGGTTTTCTCCCCAAGTGTTAACCAGAACTAATCCAGATTTTCAAATATGGGTCACTTTTGAAAGACAATGTAAGCAGGTCGAGGGATAAAGGATAAAGGCAACTTATTAAACACTGTGGAGGACAGAGACTGAATCCACCAGAGAGACAGAGCTAATTGAACAGAAGTGAAACTGATAATACACAGGTGAATCTCATCAGGACAGGACAGACCATCACAGAGGGAAACTGAAAACAAGGAAAAGAAAAAGTTCAAATTGAATTCAAGTCCAAAAGAAAGCACCTGAAGTAACCCAGGGGTCACGAAAGGTCAAATTCATTTAGATTTGCATTGGGTTTGCATGAATTCTGCAATCTGGGTACATTTAGTGTCATATTTATTTAGTTTCTTTTATAAACTATTATAAACGATTCACTCTGGACAAAGGCACACACACATATACCACCCTCACATTATCCAGACTGTGTAATTTTACCTGGGTATCACAAACAGGATGACATTCTCATACTTTTATTACTATTATTTTCTTTCCCCATCAAAGTCCTTCATTTTTGAAAAATACCACAAAACCAAGCAATCAAAAAAAAAACAATAAACCCAAAAACCTTTTGTTCAGCCAATCGTAGAAAAACCTCCATAGTCATCTGTGGTGGTGTAAATTACAGCAACAACAACAACAACAACAACACACCCCATCATTTTCCACACCATGGAACAGTGGTGAAGTGATTCAAGAGGAACTCTAATTTGATTCACTATTGTGTGTGTGTGTGATGTGTGTGATTACTGCAAGGAGAAAAATAATACAAGTGGAAGATTGAAGCTTCATGTTTGTGAAAATCTTCTCCTTTACTTCCAATTTGTGTGTATGTGTATGTGTGTGTGTGTGTGTGTGTGTGTGTGTGTGTGTGCATGTGTACTTGTGTGTGCATGTGTGTGTGTGTGTCCTTCTTCCCAGAGTCCAAACACATGCACACTGAGGATTCAGTTAACAGGACGCTCTAATGATGGGTTAAATGGTTGTTTGTCTCTCTGTGTGTGATGGTCCTGTGATGGACTGCTGACCTGTCCAGGGTGAGACTCCGCCTTTCACCTGATGTCAGCTGGGATTGGGATCTCCAGCTCCCGTGACCCTCATGTCGAGGATAAAGAAGTATAAAGTGGACGGATGGAAACAGTGGCAGTTGCTGCTCTTCAAAACTAGGGAAGTTCATTTCAGGCCCAGTTATGAAGCCGAAAATTCTGACGTAAATTCTGCTCTCTGCTCTAATTTCTGCTCAAAGCCACGTTGATATAAATAAGTGTACGACTGGAACAAGGAAACGCAGTATTATGTAAAACTGAAACAAGGAAATGCCATAGTAGTGTTTTCATTTACTGTATATAATATGTACAAAATGTAAATGAGCTGCAAATAACATACAACATACAACAAAATCCACTGAAGACTAAAGGCTCTTGTCTCCATTAAACACAGTATTCACTATGGCTGTACATTTTTCGGATTTTTGGATTATACCGAGCTTAATTTTCCCGCCAAATTCAGAGCCAATCAGAGCGAGTGTTGTCGATGACGTATGGAGTCCAAACATTTAACACGGCGGTGGATCACTCGGTTGTGTTTATTTCCCAAAACCTCGTTCTTTTTAATAAACAAGAAACAAAGAGCGATTACAAGACATGTGGAGAGGGGTTGTAACTGTGTGCTGTGTGTAAATCAAGCTTCGAAGCAGTTTTCACCGATGTTCGCCGCATGCTGGTGTCTCCACAGCAGCTACTGCATGTACGTGAAGCCTGCTCTGGCCACAGACAGACAATAAGATGTTGGGTTTTTTTTTGCTTTCGGTCTCATACTTTCTTCATTTCTTCACATCGTGCATGGGAGTGTGCGTCATAACTTGCATCTAAATTATTCGCAACACGTCCAGAGTGCAGAAAAGACAGAAAAGGCTCCGCTGTCGTGTATGTGTCAATCAAAAAGTGGCTCCAGCTCAGCCTCCACGCCCGCCCGCTGCTCCACTGACTCCCAGAGAAGCTGAGCTTCCCTGGAAGTGACGGTTTCGCCGCATTTATCCAAATGACCGTCTATAAACCTACACTATGGCGTCTCATAGAGACCAATTGAAGCTGATCTTCCACTTGTTTTAATGCACAGTGCTGCTGAGATTCTGAACAAACAAGTCACTTTTAGTGCACTTTCAGTAATGAAATGTAAAACGCAGCAGGAAGAGCTTCCCTGTGTTGGAGCAGTTGATCAGTAAATCATATCACGACCAAATCATTTCACTTTGAGCAAATTCAAACACATGTATTCGATGTTACATGACTCGGAACAGTGTTCTACACACACACACACGGTTTCCTCTCACAACTCGCAACAGAATCTGGAGAATCAGGTTCACCGACGAGAGCGAGAGATACATTCTGACATGAGAGGGAGAATAAGTTATGAGGAGAAAGACTTTCTTTGGAAGTAGAACAAGCGTCGCCTTCAGCTGTTCAGCTTTGAACTTCTTCCTTACCTGCTGTGTTGAAGTGGAACTCACTGATGAACTCCTAACTGTGACATGAGAAGCTGTGGAAACGTCGTCCTGCACTTAAAGCTGCCCGGCTGTGAGTGATGATGGAGGCTCAAACGGACTCCTCTTGTGAACGCGGTAAACAACGCTCATGTGAAAGTAACGTGTGACGTGTATTGAGAGTGTCACACTCCCCCTCCCTCCCTCCCTCCCTCCTTCTCTCAATGACAAACACAGAGCAGTGAATCAAAGACGCCAAAGGTACTTCACTGTTTCTCAGCGGTTACGATCTAAGGCTCAAAAACAAGCAGCTGGAAGTAGAAACAGACATTAGACTCTGCTGTGAGGAAGACACTACCATCTACTCCTGGGTATCAAGCTTCCCTTTGTCACAACATGGTCGTCGACAGTCTTTGTGCTTTATTTCAGCCTAAGTGCATCGCACATTTCCAAATAAACCACCATTAAAAAAATCGAGTGTGGGTGGAGCCGGTCTAGCACGGACCATAATGCACCGTTTTACTGTCATTTCCTCCGAGAGAAGAGTGCCAAAAATGCAACATACTGTATATGTACCGTTCCACTCCATGGAAACATCGCTACTGGTGCTTTTCCACTAGCCAGTTCCAGCACGGATCGACTCGGCACATTTCTTTTTGCTTTTCCATCAGTGATCGTACCCGTTACCTGTCGTCACTGGTAGAGTCACAAGAATCAAACCAAACAACGCCGAACTGTAGATCAGTTATTGAGATCGATAATGCGATTGCGAGCCGAATCACAACCCGTTTGGCGCAGTGTTGTTTGTGGCAGCCATTCTAGATTTAGGCTTAGTTTTAGTCTTTTGGACTAAAAGGCTTATTGTTTTAGTCCAATTTTAGTCATTTCTATATGTGATAGTTTTAGTCATTTCTATACGTGATAGTTTTAGTCATTTCTATATGTGATAGTGTTAGTCATTTCTATACGTGATAGTTCATTTCTATATGTGATAGTGTTAGTCATTTCTTAGTTTTTAGTAGTCATTTCTATATGTGATAGTTTTAGTCATTTCTATATGTGATAGTTTAGACATTTCTATATGTGATAGTGATTTCTATAGATATGTGATAGTGTTAGTTTTTATATTTCTATATGTGATAGTTTAGTCATTTCTATATGATAGTTTTAGTCATTTCTATATGTGATAGATATATGTGATAGTTTTAGTCATTTCTATATGTGATAGTTTTTTCTATATGTGATAGTTTTAGTCATTTCTATATGTGATAGTTTTAGTCATTTCTATATGTGATAGTTTTATTTCTATATGTGATAGTTTTAGTCATTTCTATGTGATAGTTTTAGTGTGATAGTTTAGTCATTTCTATATGTGATAGTTTAGTCATTTATATGTGATAGTTTTAGACATTTCTATATGTGATAGTTTTAGTCATTTCTATATGTGATAGTTTTAGTCATTTCTATATGTGATAGTTTTAGTCATTTCTATATGTGATAGTTTTTATTTCTATATGTGATAGTTTTAGTCATTTCTATATGTGATAGTTTTAGTCATTTCTATATGTGATAGTGTTAGTCATTTCTATATGTGATAGTTTTAGTCATTTCTATATGTGATAGTTTTAGTCATTTCTATATGTGATAGTTTTAGACATTTCTATATGTGATAGTTTTAGTCATTTCTATATGTGATAGTTTTAGTCATTTCTATATATGATAGTTTTAGTCATTATATGTGATAGTTTTAGTCATTTCTATATGTGATAGTTTTAGTCTATATGTTAGTATGATAGTCATTTCTATATGATAGTTTTAGTCATTTCTATATGTGATAGTTTTAGACATTTCTATATGTGATAGTTTTAGACATTTCTATATATGTGATAGTTTTAGACATTTTATATGTGATAGTTTTAGTCATTTCTATATGTGATAGTTTTAGACATTTCTATATGTGATAGTTTTAGTCATTTCTATATGTGATAGTTTTAGACATTTCTATATGTGATAGTTTTAGTCATTTCTATATGTGATAGTTTTAGTCATTTCTATAATATTTTAGTCAATTTATCTAAAAAAAGAAGTACAGTCTTTAAACAAATCCATTTAGGTCAATAATAAGTACTGGAGATTACTATTGGGCAGAAACCTTTAATCTCCATATTTCCACCTTTCAACAGCCTTTTTCATGAATTGATGCCGACTTAATCAGACAACAATGTCACACATAAGTTTGACATGACATTTCCTCCGCAAGTGGTGCGCCGCGACCGACTCTAGATCTGCTTGGAAGGGCTCGGGGCGAAGGTGGTTTACAGCGAACCCCCACCCGGACCTTGGACTGAGGTCATCGAGGACAAACAGCCGTGATCGTTAAAGGCAAACATGTTGCAAAGCTTCTCCCCCGTAATTAAGTCAAGAGTCATTTTTCAGGATCATGTCAGTGGAAGAACCAGGACTCAGGTGGTAGACCATGATGTCTTCCCTTGATCCCTTGGTTTCGCCACAGAGCTATTTTTGGACTGAATGTCTTAAACCCAGAGTCGCTCCACTCAAAGCTTCAGACATCAGTCTAACCTCTCTCTCTCCTCTTACTTGGGGACCTGTCAAATACAACACCGGTACTTTAGCACCAGCAGATGGAAGCTCTGTTCGACTGGCACCACGGGAGGACACGTCTCTTCCACTATCAGAGGAGGACAAAAAAGGTGCTGAGGGTGAACACTCTGGGGGCAGAGATGTCAGATTGTCTACAACAGTGAGGGAGAAGACGAGGGAGAGGAAGTGTGGAGTCCATCATCAGAGCGCTGGACCTACTGTGATAACTGCTCTCTCTTCTCTCACTGCAGAACTGAAGACCGGCAATTAGCATTATCCTCGTCCCGCTGGGCTCTGGTTTCATTGACTTCAGAGGACATTACATTGACTTACAGTCATTTTCTGGAGACTTACTCCAACCTGAACCTTAGTCTTAACTTCATCCTCACTATAAAACATGTCTTCACCTTAAAATGTAATTACTTTACATTATGGAGTCTTGATTTTTGTCCACATACTGAAGACAAGTGCCAACAACGTGACTGTGTCCCCACAACATGAGCAATACCTGAAACACACACAGTTGGTGTTTTCATAATTATTTTCTCGTGAATCAATCAGTTTTGGTCCGTAAAGTGTCTGAAAATGTTCAAAACCTGGAATGATGACGTTCTTTTGTCCACAAACCAAACTTATTCCATTCGAATGATTTCTTTGTTACATAGAGCAAAGAAAGCCAGAAAATATTCACATTTAAGGAGCTGAAACATCAGAGAACACAGCACTCAAACGGATTAATTCATTGTCAAAATAGTTTCCAATTAATTAAGTCATCGATTAATAATGGAAAGTGGACACTGGATGGTTGTTTGTCTCTATGTGTGGCCCCTCTCCTGCCTCATGTCCTCATGTGGAGGATAAAGCGGTAGAGGATGAGTGAGTGAATGAGTGAGTGAGATTAATAATCCATTCATCAAATAGTCTTTGCAGAGGACGGTGCAGTTATTCATCTGAGGACACAGCACTGACTTCTATTCATTACTGTGGGCAGCCTGAACAAAGTGTCTACACCTAAACTTAACCTCAGGTTCTGCCTCATTAGGACCAGGTTTTGGTCTCCACGAGGACTACTGGTCCTCACTCGGTGACTTTTTCATTCACTGAACTCTGTCTCCACAACTTCTTACATTGTTTCAAATCTCATGATTTAAGAGCAGGGACTTTTTCCTCTGTTTTACTGTTCATCATAATATTTGGGGCACTACATGATGGGTTGTCATGGCAACAAGAAGGGGGGGAAGAGGGGAGGGGGGCACTGACCCTCATTTTAGTTTCAGGATATCTCCATTGCTTTCTCTGTCTGACAGCAGCGCACACACTGGCCATTATGTGTGTGTGTGTGTGTGTGTGGTTGCCAGCTGTTTCATCTGATAGATGAGGAACAGGAGTGATTCTCACTGAGCTGTCAGCTCATGTCCTCGCTCCCTATCCATCACAACAGCCCACCTGGAACACGCACACACACGCACACACGCACACACACACACGCACACACACACACGCACGCACGCACGCACTTCCTTTAAGAAACACTAATTAAAAAAAGCAGCGATCGTAGCGTCGCCGTAGCAGGAACGTTCCTGTCAACGAGCCCCAAACACATTTGAACACAGGTCAAAAACATTTAGACAACATTCACACGTTCACCGATGTGAGAGCATCACACCACTGCTCTGCAAACCGGGTCATCAAAGCACCTGAAGCACCTGAACAGACACGAGACTGTAATAGATTCAGTCTCCTCATTTGTTTTTTGGGCTGTCCTTTATGTGACTCTTGGTATTTCATGTGTATGTTTTATTATTGCTTTATTGCACTGTGGCTTAATACGACCACACAGCTCTTTTATTGTGTCTTTGAGGTTGTTGTCAGTGCGTGTTTGTACTTAAACCACTTTACCTTCAGGACTATTAACCCTTTAGTGCGCACGGGGCACAGATCTGCTCCGCAGGTGCATCCATGGTAAATTGCTGTGGGAATAATACGCAACTCCTTATATGGACATCCTGTGCGTGTTTATAGGTCACAAAAATGTGGGGTTTTTTTGTCTTCTTATGTGTTTTTGAGTTAAAGTTGTGATTCATTTTAAAAATCGCATTTAGTAGTGATATAAAGTAATGATATTTTTTGTTTTGTTTTTCTTCTCTTTTTATTCATAAAAACAAGCCAAATGAACTTTGAACTAGAGCTGAAACAATTACTCGATTAATCAATTAATAAATTAATGGTCAACTATTTTGATAATCTATGAATATGACGCTTTTTTCATGATAAAAACAAGATTTCTCATGGTGTTTAAACATAGTAATGGAAAAAAAGCCGCCAAAATGCTCTGTGTTCTAAGAGTTTTTAATGCCGTATTCAATTGAATTGAACTGAATTTGAATTAAAAATGGTTTATTAATAGTACTAAGGCGGCACAGTTACTGCTCTCGTCTAATGGCTTTCTTGTGCTTGCTGTTGTAGGTCAAAAAGCTTTAAAATTCATTTTTAGAGGAAGACAGACAGTAATTATGGTTCAAGGTTCTGTGAATCATTAGCGTTAAACCAGCTGCGACATCAGTACAATAACACTGTTCCATAACACTCTGCACAATCCTAAACCCACAATATCTTAAGTAGTACATGTTTGCTTAAGAATGTTTGTTTCTTCTTTTTTTTAGCTTACAAGGACGCAGAAGCTGCAAACGTGCGTCTCTAAAGTGAATCCTCGTGAAGGATTTCAAACATGGAAATGACAACTAAACACATTTGAAACCACTGTGTTGTAAAATAGTGACGTTTCTCTGTGGACTGCGGTGCAGGGAAAACACCATCTAACCATTGACTTACACTGATGTAGATTTTACTGCATAAAGTGGCTAAAATCCCTTTCCTATTAGTGTTCCTGCTGGCGGCCATGGTGTCACAGCGAGCGAGCATCTGTGTCTCAGACTGGTTTGGAAGGGTGAACTTTAACCCTTTAAGGTATTACATTCACCATCTGCACAGACAATAGAGCTTCCACTGATCAGGGAATGATCACAATGAGGCTTTCACATGCGGCGGCGGCAGTCTATGTTCAATGGACTCTCTAAATTGACTGTAGGTGTAAATGTCAGAGTGAATGTTTGTGTCTCTCTGTATGTTTTACAATTATTTTTCAATTAATCTGATGATTTGAAGTAATTGTTTGGTCTAGAAAACGTTAACTAAACGTTGATGAGTGTTTGTCAAACCTCGAAATGATGATCTTCTCAAATTTGTTTTTGTCCACAAACCAAAATGCTTCACTTTTAATGATTTCTTTGTTATATGGAGCAAAGAAATGAAGAAAATATTCACATTTACGAAGCTGAAACAATCAGAAATCTTGTTTTAATCATTAACAACGCTTCAGACCGATTAATAGATTATCAAAATAGTTGACGATTCATTTTGTAATCGATTAATAATCGATTCATCAAGTAATTGTTTCAGCTTGAGTAAGTTTGCCCTGCGATGGACTGGAAACATGTCCAGGTTCTACCCTCTAATGTCAGACCGGATTAGCTCCGTCCTCCTTGGAACATTCATGCTGAGAATGAAGCGATGACAATGAGTACGTGTGAGTGAAACTTTGAGAAATCAAACTAAGCAGGTAATGGTTGCTTTTCCATAATACAGTTCTAGCACTACTCGGCCCGACTCAACTCGCCTCTCCTCGGGTTCATTTTGCTTTTCCAGGGATAGTAACTGGTACCTAGTGCTTTTTTTGTAGTGCACCTGCTCTAGGAACATCTAAAATGACAATATTTAACAGAGGAGTCGAATCGCAACCCAGTTCAGTGACTGTGTCATGCAGGAAGTACTGAACCATTCTGTGAACAAATCTTTTTTAATGGATTGATTCTAATGATTCAGTTACACCGAAAATAAAAGAGTCGAGTAGTAGCTACAACAGTAAAATGGAAAAGTGCTATAAGTGGACAAATAACCACTGGAGAAAGTTCAAGCATCTGTAGACTAAAGTCCCCGGAGGGAATCAATCTTATAACTTTCCAGTAATGGTCAGCAGTAATGTCAGTGCGGGCTGTTATTTATTGTTGCCCTGACAACAACCCTACAGCAGCATTGACAGTAAATACAATCTCTGTCATGTTTTAGTGCACCAGTTCAACGGCGAGGACAGCAAATCAATTTGACACGCATTACCATCGCTGAGGTCTTTCAAATCCAACAACAGTGAAAAACATAAAGTTCATATGCAGTAAATATTATATCTCAACCAGAGAGGATCGCTAATTTGGAGATATGACATGAATTAGTGACTGTTGAGAAAATACAGTACATGCTGAACGCTGCATTTAACGAGCAAAGCCAAGAGTGCAGTTTGTGAAGTGTCCAGAACGATGAAATCCAGTCAATCCTGAGCATCATTACAGCTCAAACCATGCAAAACTGGAAGAGTTTCAATGACTAATGCACAGTTGAAGGTTCATTTACGGCGCTTTTCCACTGTACAGTATGGCACGGCTCGATTCTACACAGTTTGGTTGGTTTTCCATTACTATAGTACCTCCTCAACGTGGGCGGAGTCCTCATAGCACGGCTGCATGAAACTGCCGTGACGTCGTTCTACACAACACAAACTAGTGACTTGTAAAACAGTTGTTTCCGGTGTAATTGAATCATTAGAATCAGTTAATTAAAAAGAGTCGTCACTGAACTGAAATACGAACTGAGCGGGTCGTGATTCGACTCACGATCGCCGACTTTCAGCAGTGCTTTCACCAAATATTGACATTTTATACATTTTCTTTGCTAAATGTTGGAGATGAACATGTTTTAAATCGTTTTAAATGATCTACAGTTCGGCATTGTTCACTTTGATTCTTGCGTCCGTCGCAGCGCTCATGACTCTTCTGGTGACAACACTCTCTGACCAATCAGTGGCGGGCAGTCTGATGACATCACATTTAAGTATCGGCTCAGCTCACCAGAGCAGGTACTAAAAATCGACTCTACTGAGTAAAATGAACCGAGTGGAGTCGAGTTGAGTCGGGCCGAGTAGTGCTAGAACTGTATAATGGAAAAGTTGAACCCTTACTACTCACCCTGACATTGTGACTGCGTTATCCTCAACATGAATGTCACAGGGTTAGGATGAGCGCTACATAAACAGGTACGACAGAGCAGGTACTAAAAAACGAACCAGGTACTATCACTATTGGAAAAGCAAACAAAACCGTGCCGAGTCGAGCAGTGCTGGAACTTCGTAGTGGAGAAGCGTCATCGGTGAAACAGTAATAATCCAGCCATAGTCACTGTCTCACTGCAGCCAGAGTATACAGTAGAGCAGTCACATTAAAGAAGTTAGTGTGATGTGACCAGTAATTTCAAAATGTGTTATCAGAATTAAAAATGGCCCTTGACAGGAAAACATGAATGTCTTAGTTTGTGTTGGATCCTCCTCCTCCTCCTCCTCTTCTTAACTTCTAACATAAACAAATATGTAGGTAATAATTTGTCTTAATGAGAAGGATATGACCATATCTCTAGCTCCTCGGTGGCAGACAGTTCTCTGGTCTGTCTGTCTGTCTGTCTGTCTGATGAGATGAGCCACAGTTGCTGATCATCAGTTACTCTTATCTATTTTCTGTCTCAGTGGAGAGTGGAATGATATGTAATCATCATCAATCTGCTGGCTGAACATAATAATGTTATTATTAGAGGAATGTGACTGCACACAACACAATGGGCATAATGGTGTGTGTGTGTGTGTGTGTGTTTATATGCACATGTGGGTCCTAATGATGAGTAATCTTCAGTGATGGAGGATAATAGCAGCATGTCAGCGCACTGGTGAAGATGATGCATTCAGGTGCCTGCCTCTGCCGCCGATCGTAGCATCCGAAGCTCATTGGCGGCCTCTCACTGCTTCACTCGGCCCTTTAGGGGGCCCTCATTTGCACAAACAGCGCTTTATGGTCCCTGTTACTGCCAGATACGCTGCTCCACCCGCCAGTAATTGACTACCATTGCCCACGAAGGTGCTTCTTTTTGTGTGATGGTGTTTAATGGCAGGTAATTGAAGGTAGGCGGGTTAAATGAGGTCATATCCAACAACGGCATGTCAGTCCTCTGTTGTTGTTAATGTTATTATCACGCGGTGCTCCGGTGGTTCAGCGGGGTAACGAGCTCGCGCGGGAACGTGTCCGTTTTCTGTCAAGGCGGTAACCGATTTGTTCTCATAAAAGTGAGCACAAACATGTTTTATGCGAGCAAGGAACATTTACCTCCTCTACAGGGCAATCGTTTCCTCTCAATCCTTTAAAAATCCAGTTGATTTATGTAACCGTCACTCACATAAATCCATCCACGTGTTATTTAATATGCTGAAAAGCTAAATCCATAGACTAACCAGTGTTAGGGGCATCAATCACACTGTTTCCCTGGTAAATCAAGAGGTCTACAGAAAAAAAAGCTTCTCCTTTTATTCCTGAGGGGTTAATGGCCTCAATCACTGGTGTCAGGTCTTCTCTGGTGGAACATGATATCAGTTTTGTAAATTATGCTCCCATTGTGAGGAAAATAGACGGTAAATATAGCATTGAGGAGTGTCACAAACAACTGGTGAAAGTCTGGTAGAAAACACGGCGACGCGACTCTGAAGGCTTCAAAAACGTGAGTTCAGTTCTACTGGGTGCCGACGTCACCACTGGTTTCCATTTGGTTAGAAGCAGATCACACTGAGTCACGCTGCTTCAAGAAATGCTTGGGAAAAGCCAGGTAAGAAGTGGTGTATATAAAGCTGAGCTGTGTGAAACATCAGGGAATCAAATGTCAAAACACCAGGGAAGAACGGATCCAAGCCGATATCGAGCTCTTGCCTTTGCTTTATTTTTTAATGAGCAGGAGAGAAAAACCCCATAAAAAGTGAAGGCTTCGGGTTGTAAATAGGGCTGTGGACTGGCGAGAATCTGACTTTAAGACGCATGCCCACATACAGGGGTGACAACATGATATATTACCATATCCTAGGATACTATAAGCAGAGGGATATAGCGCATAAATTGTCTATTTTAAGCAGACTCCTCGGCTCCGTGCGAGACAATAAAACACACAATCAACAGTCAGTTACATAAAGGCACAGCACGATAATAATCCATTATGATATTATGAGAAGTGTAAAATAAGATTCTGATCACTCTGAAGCGCTGGCGGCACAAATTAGACCATGATGAGGCGCCACTGTCTCATTAAGTAACGGGGAACGCTGGAAGACGTGTCTGCATCTGATGAAACCGAGTTCATCCACGAGACTATAGAAATTAGTCCGGCATCTAATCAGTTTTACTGATGACTACTTATGTGTGTTATGTAAAAATGTAATGAATAACTGATTGAGTTTTCAAGTGATTTTTCCCCCCGACTCAGGAAATAAGTCACTGGCTGTTTTACATGTCAGATCAATCTTAATCCTTGACTGATCATAATGAAGAGATATATACGAGCATATGAAGAATAAATGCCAAAACAAAACGGAATTAGCATAGCATTAGCGCGACTGCTGAGTCGGCATTCGAAACTATCCATCAGTCCCGTAATGTAATTGAAGGTGTCGCTGTGAGCAGAGACAAATTTAATCACTTGGAGCTGCAGCGCTCACATCCATCAGGGAGCTTCAGCTCAAGTCTTCAGATGACACACTGAACCTGGTTCTTCACATCAAATTCAGGGACTTTTCAGGGACCAATCACTCACTCACTCACTCACTCACTCACTCAAATTCAAGGACCGAAGGTGCTGACACAAGCTTAAAATGGGATGCCAATTTGTAGGAGCCTCCTCGTCCATGATGGCGTTCACTTTTATTGAAGTGATTGTCCTTGGGATCTAGGTTTTAGTCAGTCTTTGTAATTTTCTTTGGTGAGCCAGAGATGGAATTGGAATTTGTATTTCCCGGAAATCACATCGTCATTTGCTCTCTCGTTTAACTTTACTCGCTCATCGTTCTGCATGGAATCTCACTTCAACGGCAAGGAAGACATTTGACCTAAATATCAACTTAACTTCTTTCTCGTACAAAATTCAAGCACTTTCAATGACCCATGTCTATTTAGAGCAAATTTCACAAAATTTTAAGGATTTAAAGGTCCTGTTGGAACCCTGTGTTTGGGACAACAGAGATTATTGTTGTCACTTTTTATCCGAAATTCAAATATGGGATCAAACTTGGTGAGAAAAGTTTAAACTTGAACCTAAAAATCATGTATGGGTTCAAATATACAGCCTAGAAGCACATCAAACTGCCTGAGGTAGATATTGCAGGGTCCAGCAGAGGGTGCTGTGAGCATAGCTTAACCTTAGATTCATTCTGAACGGCCCCAGCGAAGCATCTGAAAAACGTCATGTGGAGGAATTTCTCGTGATGGCAAAGTAATAACACATTGTTGATACATTACTGTCCATGAAAGATCCAATCATTTTCCTATTTGATACACAATTTACATACATAAAAAAAGAGTTTTAGGTTATAATCAAGTGGCAACCAGTTGTGACATCACCCATAAGAATCTAGACTCCAGAATCACGATTTGGCTAGCGTCGATGTTGGCGTTACCTGCGTTTGTTTTCCTCGAAACAGGAAAATCATTTACAAAATTCACATTATGTTCTAATAAAGAAGACATGGAAATATCAACTAGTTTAAATCAAGTAGAAAATAGTTTAATTTTCACACAGACTTCCATAGAGCAGATTTGCCCTCTAGTGGCTATTCAATATATTCTAATTTCCTGGTTTGCTCTGGAAACTGGAAGACTACATCATATGGTCTATGCTTCAATGACTTGTATTAAGCTTGATGTAAAAATGATATCACAAATAGATATATTACCTGGAAATCGCTCAGCCCTTTCACACACACACACACACTCACACACACACTGCCAGGTTTACACATAAAACAATTCAGTTTCCAAAGACTTTGGCGTGGCTGATACATTAATATTTGTCATGATTAATAGAGCTGTAGAGGAGTCAGACAAGCATGGAGGGGAAAAAAGAGTGGAGGACGGAGAGAGGAGGAAATGAGCGGCTCAGGGAGTTTAGTTGGATATAATATGTGGAGGAAATGAGATGAGAACGTTAGAGGTCTGTGTGATAAGGACTTTGTTCTTCCCTTTGTCTTCCAGTAATTATTTTATCCTTCGCTCCCTCGACCACCAACCAAGAGGTTTACATTGTGTGTGTGTGTGTGTGTGTTCTTGCATTTTTATTGTAATGTGTAGGACTGTCTAAAGAGGACTTTTGAGGACCGGTAGTCCTCATGGAGATTAAACCCTGTTCCTAATGAGGCAGAAGTTCAGGAATTGTGGTTGGGTTAAGGTTAGGTTTAGGCATTAACTAGTTTAGTTAAGGTTAGGGATAACAATTTGTTTAGGTTTGTGGTTATGGGTATTACATTACATGTCATTTAGCAGACGCTTTTATCCAAAGCGACTTACAAAAGTGCATTTAAACATTTGGGTACAAATAAGAGCTAGAAGTAAGTAAGAGCTTCAAGTAGAACAAACTATGAAGTGCTAGTCATAAGTGCGATGTACAAGTTTTTTTTTGTTTTTTTTGTCGTCTTAGTCGAGGTAGAGTCGGAATAAGTGTGTTTTTAGTCGGCGTCGGAAGATGTGGAGGCTTTCAGCTGTCCGGATGTCGATGGGGAGATCGTTCCACCATTTGGGAGCGAGGACAGTGAACAGTCTCGAGTTCTGCGAGGGTAGGTTTAGGTTTGGGTGGGCAGCCCGTGGCCAAGTGGAAAGGGAACTTGGCTTGTCGCCGGTTCAAGTCCCCACCAGGTCGAAAGGGCTGGGGTACCCCTGAGCAAGGTACCCAACCCCCATTGCCCCCCGGGCGCTACTCAGTGTGGCAGCCCACTACTCCTAATTCTAGGATGGGTCAAATAGAGAAATTAATAAAGTATTTATTCTGGTAGAACATTCGATTTCTGCCATTAAAGTCTCCTAAATTTTTACCAACAATTGATATTGAGTCATAGTGCCTTTGCATGTAAACGTTTTCAATACCTTTAGGAATATGTTTTTAGTCAGGCTGTGCAAATGAACAGAAATCAATGCAGTGTCCTGACAAAAATAGCTACACAAACCTGTGTGTGTACTTATATATAAGTTTAGGACAAAGACTTGAGTTGTGGTTGAGTTAAAGTTGGAGATAATGAAGGGAAGTCAATGGAAGTCGTTAAAAGGATAGTTGTGTGAACCTCTTGCCGACCCTGCCGTCAACTATCCCCTCCCTTGTTCTTCACACAAAACTACTCGTGCTCTCTGCTGTTGATGCTAATACGAGATTAAGAGGTCTTATGCTGTCACTAACGCCCTCTCTGTCCCTTATGAAAGAGAACAGAAGAGTAAAAGTTGGTCTTTATTCTCTTTCAGCTCACGAGCAGAGCTTCAGGGCTGACGGAGGACGAGAGGGTGGAATAGACACGTGCTTTTCAACGCCATGTGTGACTCTGGATTTCAATAAATCTCATATAACAGCTCGACAGATACACGGTCATAAAATACGAAAAGGAATAAAGCGACAGACTGTGCGCCGACAGGGAAAACCAACGCTTCAATGATAAAACATATATTAAGATAAAAGTGGCAAAGTGACCTCACATTATTCAGGGTCTGACTTGTTGACCCGCCCTCCGGTGTCAATCCAGCCTTTAATAAAGTGTGAGTAATGAGCAGGAGACGCACTGCCACATCCACGCCATTCACACTTCCACACAGGAAGTCGATAACGAGCCGCTAAAGCCTAAAGTCACTAAATCAACCGAGGACAATGATGCACGTGTGGCATGTTTTTTTTTCCCTTGTGACAGAATATACGAGAGTATCTGTCAGGTGTGACCTTTAACCTGACGGGGGTTTGTGTCTTTTCCATTATGTGTGGTTTAAAAAGAAGACACAGACATGGTGATTCCTTCTTGCATCTATTCACGCAGCTTTGTATCGCCCCCGTCCCCAGTTGGAGTGAAAACCAATCATGTCAGATTGTTCTGTTTTTCGATATCATCTATTTGAATGAGCACGTCCTGGGGTGTCAGACTAAAACAATTCCAATCCATTCATTTTCTCCGTGTGCTTCGTCCTTTTCAGGGTCACGGGGGACCAGCATGCATTGCGTTTGACAAGAACACAATGGGCCTGTCCGCAGCGCCGCTGACAATGTCTGACGTCTATGTGTTTGTAAATGTAAAAAAAAGAAAAAGTCATGAGGTGTCCCCTTAGATGGAAACACCAAGCAACAGAGAACAGAATTCAGTATGTAACATTATTTATGTGCAAATAAAGAGATTATGAGTTTGATTTTCAGGAAGACTCGTCAGTGTGCAGCCATTGACAATCAGATGCTTCACAGCTGACTGGGGACTGCTCCCCCTTATACTGAGTGAATGAGTGTGTGAATGTGTGACTGTGTGAAAGTGTTCATTATTTTTGGGTTTATTTTGTTAATGCAGAGTTTTTGTTTTGTAACTAGGTTTTATATTCTTTCATTTTCTCTTTTGTTATCTATTCAGTTGTTTAATATAGAGTAATATAGAGTTTTCTTTTTCATTTGTTTTGAGTGTGCAACCCCACTAATTTGTTGTTATCCTCCCCTTTTCAGTTGCCGTACGCCGGTGGTGGCGGTGCTGGTGATCTGGTGGTGGCATTCTCCCGTCTTGTCTTGCTGTGTCCCTGGGAGTGGGTTTTTTCGTCACTAAAAGAGAGTCTCTGCCACGTGTGCCTGGTGATTTTGTTGTGTTTTTCTTTGGTGGATCCCTCCCCTGCCCTAGCCTTCGTCCATCCACTTTGACCTCGGCCCTGAGTAGGTTTTTTTCCCTTTTTTTTGTTGGTATGAATGAGTTTTAGCGAGATTTTAGAATCAATAAATGTTTAATAAAAATGATGTTAACTTGGAACCATGTCTCCTGCCCCCTGAGTAACCTGAACCTGTGTGCCTTGTGTCTAACAGTAATTCCCAGGGTGGCATCGTCAAGCTTTCAATATTAGGTCTACCTCACCTATTTGCCAAATTCATTCTTACCTGTTAATTTTTTTGGATGTAATTGCAGTCCCCACCAGAGAGGTGAAGAAGAGAGTGCAGGCAAAAGCAAGAGTGAAAGGGAAGGTCCACAAGTGAGTGAGACCTGCTACAAGGGGATGGCACTGGAGGTGGAGCTGAAGATGATGAGATTTTCATTGGGAGTGACCAGGATGGACAGGATCACAAATCAGCATATTTGAGTTTGGAACGGTTTGGAAATTAAGTCAAGGTTGTGATGGTTTGGTCACGTGCAGAGGATGGTTGCAGATGGAGCCGCTAGGCAGGAAGAAAAGCAGAAGACCACAGATAAGGTTCACGGATGTTGTGAAGGACAAGAGCTGCCGCTGCAACAATAGTCACCAGTTTTAAGACGTCGCTGATCACTTGATAATATTGATATATGGTTGAAGTATTTATTTTGTGAAATCATTAACTATGACATTTTCTTCACTCTATGGCCTTCAGGTTTTTTCTTTGTACGTCTTCTAAGAGCAGATTAAGATCTGAAGGCCACCAGCTGCCCACAGTTTGTGATGACTACAGTACGTCCTAACAAAAGTCATTTTAGTCTTCAGCAGGTTTGTTTTTTTTTTTTGGAAGGGGTGGAGATGCTTAAATTTGGGCGTCATGGAAACAGCAACATATGAGGCCTCATGGGAAGCGAACACTGGGATGCTGTAACCAGGGGCAACTAAGTTGTGAGTAGGGTTACAGTATCCTTGATGCAGGCAGAGGGAAAGTGCTTGGTCAGTGCTTGAGGGTAATGAGGGCACCAACAGTTCACTGCTGTGATAAGATGTTACGATGAAGTACGACTTTCATTTTTAGCTGGTAAATTATGGACCTTAATGTGTGGGACACAATAAGGCTCCGACTTAAGGTGATAAACCTACAGTGAGATCAGCAAGTTTAGATTACAGCACATTCACAGCTGACATGACAGAGCGGATAATAAAAAAAAACAAATATCGTTTGAGCTAACTCCATCCTGCAGAACTCCCGATGAGAGCTTTAAGCACAGTTATTACACACACACACTCAGACATGCCCGGCAAGGCCACAGTGTTAATTAAGTGGCACGTAAATGTCATGTCTCCAGTGCACCTGGTGCTTTCAGGATCAAAACATTATACCATTATCTTCCAATAATAATTCACAAAGATGGTTTTTGCAGATACAAAGATACAACTCCACCAGCGGGGCAGTTCATGACAGTTGCTCATTAGGGGAGTACAAGCCAGAAATAAGCCTCCACCGTGTGACTACAGTGAGCGCGAGGAGGAACGAAACCACTGAGCAGCTTTTGCTTCTCCTTGTCAGCACTGCTACTGTTCACCATGGAAACCCCGACACTTTGAGAGGTGGCACTTTCAAGTGGTGTGACAGGTTCACCTACTTTCACCCGCTACTCGTGGTGTGATCCAGCGCCGAGCACATTTAATGGCGAGATAACACATGCTACTTTCAAATTCTAAATGTCAAATATCACAGTCCCTTTGTTGCTCTCCCTCATGACAAAGTCACTACAAAACGGAACTGGACAGAGATTGTGAAATAATTTGGAGTTATAAAACACACACTGCGCACAAATGACATTTTTTCCAATGGGACATTTACAGCTGTGAGATGTTTGTCCCAGTGTCGTTTCGTCTCGATCCGACCAAATATTGGAGCTGCCATTTTGTTTGGGCTCTAATATCGGAAATCGAAAAACTGCAGTCAACTTGGGTGATGGATATGAAACCTACGGCTTTAAAATCTCCTCCATCAGTGTGTAAAAGCAGCTGTCAGGCATTCGTGACAGTCACTTTAACTGTTAGCAAAACTAACTGTCAGGCTAGGCTAACCACTGTATTTACATTTAAAGGCCGTGTTTTAGAGAGTGTTGCTAACAAACAGCAAGAGCTATGATTAATTAAACAAAACAAGTACACAACCAGTGGTTGTAGAACGCTGTAGTGGCTTACACACTGTTGCTAACTGCTAACTTACTACTTCCTGTTGAAACTGACTACTTTCTTTCTAAACTATTTACATATATATATATCTATATATATATCTATATATATACATATGGTAGTAGGTATTTTATATTTCATTCAGAAGTTATTTTTATAACATGAAATACACATCAAGAGTTAGGGTGAAGGGTTTCCTGTTTTGTTTTATAGTGGGTGGTAATCACAACTGTCATAAAACTATAGAGCTAGCAGGAAGTAGCATTTAGCAAGCTGTTTTAACATTTAATCGCAAGACAGGATATTCACCACCGTATGGAGTTTGAATCTTACTAGTAAAAAAACTGAATTACAAATATCTGAAACTGTAGTTTTGACGAGTCAAAATGACATCATGGATGTCTTTAATGGTAACTCCTGATAGTCGAACTTGTTCTATTTTTAACTTCCACACGTTTATGGGTTTCTGGTTCGAATCATGTAGCTACACACAATTAGGTCAGTTTCAGACACTCGTCAGTAAGCAGGTGCCATTGTTTCTGTCTGGACAGGTTTGCCATCTACTGGGCTTAGCTTGTTAATACTGTGGCGTTACATTACTAAATTAATCGATTTTTTAAGCTTCTTAAATGTGAGTATTTTCTTCATTTCTTTGCTCTGGATAACAAATATATCATTAAAAGTGAATCATTTTGGTTTGTGGACAAAACAAGACATTTGAGCAACATTTTTTAAGGTTTTCTGATATTTTATGGACCAAGCGATTAATCGAGAAAATAATCGACAGATTAATTGATCATGAAAACAATTGTTAGTTGCAGCTCTAACTCAGGGTAAAATGTTTGTAAAAAACTTACATTATATGGGTTGAACTGGTACCAAATATAGTGATTAAATGATCAATGAGCGCTGCTCACAAAAACGGACGACAAAAACGATTATTTTTAGTGACTAGATTACAGATTTCCAACCGTCCATCATCCCCCCACTGTGGCATGTTTAGTGTCACCAAAATACCAAACCAGCACAGGAACATGACACTCTGCCAGCGTGGGACTGTGCTTGTTGTCACGCAACTGAACCGACACTGAGGTTGTTGTTATTTCTGTTCAAGTCGTAGTTGAGGCTGTAGGAGGTGCTGACAGACAATATAAGAAAATATAAGATCTAAGAATAATAAAAACATTGTGACACAGACTAAAGTCCGGCCCACTCAAATATGACGATTTTCAATGTTCTAATCCTGAGAGGGCGCAGACGAGACGCAGGACCACAAACTTTAAGAGTTTAATCAAAGGATTTCAGGGATTTGGGATCTCGCAGCAACTCGCGTTTCAACGCGCTGTTGTGTGATGTTTTGTGCTGAGAAACGCAAACAAATGTGGATGAAGGGTCCTAAATAAAAGTACGCAACATCCGCTTCCGCTTCCTGGTCAACTCGCTCTCAGTGGTTACAGCGTGGTTCTGCTCAAGTCGTAAATATCAAACGTTTAATAATTATAATTTGATGTGTCCAATGATGTCATAATTGTGTCCATTAATCCCTCAGACTACAGGAGAATTTGGCTATCAGTCAATTCTATAATCTGTCAATTCAGTTTAAAATCAGAAGACACCCAAGAGTCAGTTTCAGATGGGACAAGTACAAAACTAAAAGTACACTAAAAGTACATGTCAAATAATTGTTTCAACCTTTTAAGAAATGACCTCAGCAGGACAAAGGTGATAAACTACTGGGGAGGATGCTTCACATGCTATCACATGATATAATATTTATTTATGTCAAAGCTCATCACTGAGGGGGGGAGTAGCTGCTTTGACTCTACACACACAGTCAGCTTGTTTTCAAAATGTATTGTATTAAAATGTATTAATACACTTTTCCACATTAATCTCATTATACGCATTCCCTGCACACACACACACATGCACAGATGCCACTGCACAAACAACGTGTAATCTGTTCAGGACACAATACAGCTCTGATCTCATTTGTGTTTGTATGTTCAGATTCTCGAGAGGATCTTTCTGTGTGTGTGTGTGTGTGTGTGTGTGTGTGTATCCTTGTGAGGACCAAAAACATATAGAAACCGTAGTTAAGAGTGAGGACATGTATACCTGGCATTAAAATGTGTTTTCTGTGATCAGATTACAATCAGATTGTGCCTGACCACTTGTAAGTATACAGGTGTATAAATACTGTACATGCAGAATGCACTGAGGACGGATTGTTATCAGATCAGCCAAACCACTTTGAACAGAACAGTCTCTATGTGAGCAGAAATACGTTAATATTAGTACGAGGCTTAAGAGACTGTAGGCAAAAAGACAACTCTCTAGACAGGTATCAGCCTCAGAGGTTCAATACCTGGTTTTTCCCCAACACATAGTCAACTCAAGTGCTTTAAGCAGTTAAAGGCATAGCAACATAAAATATATAAAACATAAAAAAAAAAAAAAGAGTATAATAGTAAAATTATCTAGATAGGAGTAGCCAGATTGACTTTTCTTATCCTAAAGTGAAGACCAAAGAGAAGAGGGAGGTCTTTAAGAGGAGATTTCATTTCCACGAGTAGCTTGCTCCAAAGTTTTTAGTCTTTTTAGATTTTGGCAACATCTAGAAGCAGCCTGTTATTAGACCTCAGAGCTTGGGATGGAGCGTGAAGATAATAATTCCAGAGGTTAAGAAAACCAACAATAACATTCTAAAACGAATAGGAAGGCAGTGGAGGGAGGAGCAACGCAGGTGTGAAGTTTTTCCTGTTCTGCACAATGATTGCCTCTCACACGTCCAGCTCTTAAAGGATCACTCTGGTGTTTTTAAACCCAGACTTTCCCATCTGTTTGGGGCGGGACAAAAATGTCTGTAATCAGGCCAATATTGAGCTCCAGATCAGCAATCGTGAAATAGCAGCACTTTATTAGCACTGGGCATTTTGTCTGCATATAAATAAGGCCAATAAAAGTGCTTATTTTTGCCACCGCACAAGCACAGATTGTTGTTTAAGTGCCAATGTGGAGGGAGGGATTCCTGAAATCCCTTTGTTGAAAAAACCCCGGAAATTACACTTTTCGTAATTCAACCCTCTAAAGTCAGTTTTTCACTGCAGCCATTTTTGACATCAAACACAGGCGTAGTGACTTATTTTGAGAACCCGTGATTGTATTGTAACGTGTGTGACGTCAGCTTCTCAGCGCCGTCATTCCTAAACGGTTGAATAACTGCCAGATAGTGAAAGTTATCTCACTCGCTGAACATTTTTTGACAATTCTACAACCAATAAAATCCAAAAAAAAAGTGGATTTATGGACCAAATGACTGATGAATGAATCAATTGAATTACAAACATTATCTGCAGCCCTGATCTGTGTAATGTATCTGCTTTAGAGAGGAAATCGGGAAACAAAGGAAGGACGAGAGTTTAAAACAGATGCAATTACACCGAGACCGAAGGGGAAATTGGAACTTAAGTGAGTGAAGAGCAGCATGGCAGCGAGACACCAGCAGGTGCAGGCAGAGACAGATTGAAGAGGAGCTTGAGGGACAAGTCTTTAAAGGGGTGGAGGGGGGGGCGACGGTGCCAAATGCCCACTCACCCCACAGGCGGCTCCAAACTGTGGATTGCCCACACAAGCACGGAAAGCTTCGGTGCGGCTCACACTGCAGGGACGGACGGACAGAGGGAGGGACGGCGGGAGGAAGGGAAATGAAAATTGATGGAGCAAAAAAAGAATGGAAATAAAAGAGGAGTGGAAGCAGGAGATAAGGCATAAGGCTGAATGAAAATAAAGCCCTGCAGTGATACGGAGTGGAAAGAACGGAGAAACATAAAATGAAAAGCACTGATCGAGTGACTTTTTGCCTTCAGTGATTCTCAAGATAAAAAAAAAAAAGCACAATTAATTAAGAGTGGTTTATGTTTAAGAAGAATAAATCCACTCTTAACGCCTGTACACATCCTGTTTAAGAGAATCCACAAAACTTTTGGCTTTCTAATTTAAAGTTTTTATTCTGGTAGGGAATGACTCCTTGCCCCAGGTGAAGGAGTTCAAGTGTCTCGGGGTCTTGTTCACGAATGAGGGGACGAGGGAGCCGGAGATGGGCCGGAGAATCGGAGCGGCTGGTGCGGTACTGCATTCGCTTTACCGCACAGTTGTGACGAAAAGGGAGCTGAGCCGGAAGGCAAAGCTCTCGATCTACAGGTCAGTCTTCGTTCCTATCCTCACCTATGGTCATGAAGGTTGGGTCATGACCGAAAGAACAAGATCGCGGGTACAAGCGGCCGAAATGGGATTCCTCAGGAGAGTGGCTGGCTTTTCCCTTAGAGATAGGGTGAGAAGCTCGGTCATCCGGGGGGAGCTCGGAGTAGAATAGCTGCTCCTTCACGTTGAAAGGAGCCAGTTGAGGTGGTTCGGGCATCTGGTGAGGATGCCTCCTGGGCGCCTCCCGAGGGAGGTATATAAGGCACGTCCAGCTGGGAGGAGGCCTCGGGGTAGACCTAGGACAAGGTGGAGAGATTACATCTCCACTCTGGCCTGGGAACGCCTCGGGATCCCTCAGTCGGAGCTGGTCAATGCGGCTCAGGAAAAGGAAGTTTGGGGTCCCTTGCTGAAAGTGCTGCCCCCGCGACCCGGCCCCGGATAAGCGGATGATGATGATGATGATGATGATGATGATGATTCTGGAGCCCTGAGATCTTTGGAAACAGTCACGTCATAGTCTAACCTCTCACTCTTCCTTTGCTCTGCAATGTATTTCTTATTTATTAGTTTATTCTCTGATTGAACACATTCTCATGTGTATTTGTTAAAATACAGCTTTGTTTTTGTATACCGCATGCTCCACGTCCTCTTCTTCCATTATGGTGTTTTTTCCTGTGGCAGCGTTACAGCGCCACATATGGGCCTGGCGTTTGTACAACAGCGTTTAGACTGGTTTCAGGGAGGGGTTTTTGTTTGTGTGTATGAAGACATTTACGAATTGTAAAGGTAACATTCTTACAGGCCTCTCGTCTGTCCTTAAAAATCCTAATCTCTGTGTTCCTGAAGTTTCGATACCGCACCGATATTCCGCAGGAAAAGGAAATGAAAAGAGGGGGCGCATTGATCCGCATCCATCAGAGGGGAAAACATCTTCAAAGAGCGTCTTAGCTCTCGAGCTCTTTGATCCACATCCAGACGATCGAGACGGTGAACAAAGACGTTCAATCCCCTGCGGTCGTCTCGCCCGTGCTCACTTTCTGCAGGAGGCCACCGGAGGAAACCTGCTCGCCATTCCTCTTACTTTTCACTCCACTGTTTCCTTCACATCACATCACTCCTGCACCGCAGCACTAACCCCACCATCACCACTCCTCCTGCTCCTCCTGCTCCTCCTGCTGCTGCTCCTGCTGCAGTCATCTGTTTGTTCCTGACAACTCTACAGGAGCCATGTTACAGCATGCAAACCTACATGTCATCAGTTGCAGTTAATGTCTCATTTTGTAGAAACCATAAATAAATGAGTCAAATCTGAATGTTGTTGTTGTTGTTGTTGTTGTTGTTCTTTCCTTCCTGTCATTCACTCACACAGCTCTATCTTGTCTTTTCTCTCTCGTCTGCCTCCTCCCTCGGCGTGCGGCGTGCGGCGCTCTGGGGCTCGTTAGCAGCAGCGGCGTCGGTGATTAAAGACTGCAGGTAATTAGATACACATGACACCGTTCTGACGAGAGCTGCGGCGTCTGAACAGCGGATGAGCCCAAGGTTTCAAGTCTTCTCCGACTGTTTCTGACTTATGTGACGAGTAAGTGTAAAGAATATGGGCAGTTGTGCACAGTAGAGTTCTTTGTAAGTGGAGTCTCATACTCTAAACCCTGATGCTTTTGAAGTTACTGTGCTATTTTATGACGTAATAAAGCATTTAAGTTGCATAATTTACCTTCTACTTATTAAGCAGAGAGTTTAAAAGAGATAAAAGAGAGAATAACAGGAGGAGGAAGACGACGAATCACCATCAAACATCCTGTGTCTTATTAAGTCTTATTGACGTAAACATTAAACTTTTATATGTTGAATTTGCTGTGGCCAGGTTAAGGCTTCTACAGATTGAACTGACAACGTAGTCCTTATAAAAGTAGACGAGTCAGTAGTTGGGTAGCTTTAAGCAGCAGGCAGGATTTGAAAGGAAAAACAGTGCAGTTAAAAAAGCCTAAAAACTTAGAGAAGGCGCTGACACAGCCCTATGGCTGCAATGTGGTGGACTGAGGTTGAGGTTAATATCTGGGTTCGGCTTAATGAACATCCACTGTTGGCTCACGCTCTCATCCGAGCCTCTAAATGCACCACATGGATGAGGATGAGGAGAGGAAGGAGACCTCGAGCGTCTGTGAGGTGACGCTGAGGAACAGTGACGGAGCGGTGAGATGAGAACGGTCTGCGTATGAACCACAACAGTTTTTCATTATTAAAAACTATTTTTTTGATTTTTCAGCGTCTTCTTTGCTCCATGTCACAAAGAAATCATTCAGACTGTATCATTTTTGGTTTGTGAACGTTTTTTTTGACATTTTATGGACCTAAAGGATTCCTTGATTAATGGATGGAATAATCAACAGATTAATCGATTATGAAAATAATAGTTAGTTGCAGCAGGAAGTCGGACCTCTCACTAGTTTTGCATTCAAAAAAAAGATCTATACAATTTCTATGGAAGAGTATTAGGGCCACATGTAAAAAAATACATAAAACATCATGCATTCTGAGATTAAAGTCAGAATTCTGAAAAAAAAAGTCATAATTCTGAGATTCAACTCATAATTCTGAGAATAAAGTCAGAATTCAGAAAAAAAAGACAGAACTCTGAGATTAAAGTCAGAACTCTGTGAGATTAAAATTTAAGATTTCTGAGGGGGAAAAAAATAACAACTCTGAGAATAAAGTCAGAATTCTGAAAAAAAAAAGCCAGAATTGAAAGAAAAAAATTCATTTAATCTCAGAATGATGACTTTATCCCAGAATTGTATTTATTTTTTCTTTCTTTGACTTGGTCCTTTGTACATATGACCCTAATACTCTTCCCTAAATTTAAATTCCCATCTGTTCAAATTAAACATCAGCCTAAAGTCAGAGTTGTAGGTGGTGACTGTGCAGTATCTAGTTACTGATACACTACACATACTGAAGTGTGACACTCTTAATGCTTATGTCTAGAACATTTTAAGAATATGTCCACACCTTTATCTCACGTGACACAGAAGTTTGCATCACTTTGTGAACCAGTCATCGCTCCCCTCACCAGTGAAGTTAGTTTGATTGATTAGTCACCAAGTTCAACATGTGAGGACTTTGAGGGACAGATGAAGAGGCTCTGAAACTGAAAACAACAAAGTGAGGAACCAGCTGGTGGACATGAAGTCCATCTGCCTGAAAACCTACACGCGAGGGCTGTCATGACTGCGACGTCAGCCGTCTGCGGGCTGAGCTGAGTGAGCGGCTGCTAATTAAGAGAACATTTCACTACGTGTTGACATGAAGACTCTGTGTATGTGCGGTGATTTGTCAAAAAAAATATGAGGGAGACAATTTTACCAATTACAATTACCAGTAGTAAAACATGCAGTGCATGCTGGGGATTGTGGAGCTGACAGACGCTGACACAGATGTAGAAGCATCATGACTCTCGCTCTATTCATAGATTCATAAAGTACAGCACAGACATGAGACTCTGAGCAACATAGTTGTTGAAAATATCAAACAATTCGATTTTAAAAATGCCGACCACAAGGTTTTATTTGAAGTTTCCGAGGATCATTTTGGGACACTAGTCTGATGCGTAGCGTTGGGTGGGAGAACATGTCGTACGTACATGTAAGGGGCGTGGCTGAGCATCTGAACTAGGTCGGCTTTATTAAATAGCGTTCGCAAGGCAACATAAAAATAATATATAATATACCGCTATGGCGATATTGTCTCAACCACATATCTCTTTCTAAGATATGCCGGTATAACTCTTACTTCTGGTATATCGCCCAGTCCTACTGGGACCATGTAGTGGACACACGGCATATCACTAATGAAAAAGCAAAATTAACTGAGTCCATTCAAGTCAAGTAGTGCTAGAACTGTCTATATAGTCAAGCTAGTGGTGGTGGGAGAAGGAATCGCCCCCAAACCTTGTGTGACGACAACCTCAGGTGCAGTTAAGTTGTGTACGTCACTCCTCGAGGTATTTAAGCAAATGTCTCCTCACAAACTCATGATTTGTCCCTGAATTCTTCACAGAGAGCTTGGAAGTTGCCAAATCTAAGAGGAAAAGACAAAAAAAACCTGGCGTGAATGTCTGTGAATAATGAGACGTCCGCTGAGACAATGCTGTTACATAATCCTGCCGAGCGCCTGCAGCTGAGGACACAGCCATCGAGTCGTCTTGACTAACTGCCACAAAACAAAAGTAGAGCCAATGTTCAACCAGTCGCTCGCATGGAAAACAATATCGAGGGAGTCGCGAGGACGACTTTATTCACAGGAGATACAACAGTTCTCTATGTTAACACAGTTAGCGCTCGCTAACACACTATGTTCACTATAGATGCAATGAAGAGAAGCTTTGTCGTAGCGAGTGGAAAAGAATATTAACTGTGCAGAGAAATCAATGACACACTCTAACTCTCGCGCCTCGCGGCGGCGTAGTGGTTAGCGCTGTTGCCTTGCAAGAAAAAGACCTTGGATTAAGGTTAATTGGACACTTTAAATTCCCTATAGGTGTGACTGTGAGAGTGTGAATAGTTGTTTGTCCTGGTGACCTTTCCGCAGTATGACCCCCACATGGATGGGATGGATTCTACCGCTCACACATTTTATGAACTAAACACCATCTTGAGATAAAGAGCTGCAATAATTCATCAGTGAATCATTGATGACAAAATCAACTATCTTGATAAACGATTAATCCGTTTGTGGATGAAACATCAGACAGGCAGCACTGGCGGCGGTCCCAGCGATCGCTTCATTGTGTTTGTTTCCCGAAACCCCATTCTTCTTTTTTTTATTGAACACTTTCTACTTTCCGTAATAATTGGCAACGCATCCGGTCTGCAAAGACCTTTAGTTTGAGAAAGAATGACCGATGTAAAATAAAAGAAAGATCCATTTTAAGTCTATTTGAATGACATGTCGGCACAGATGCCGTTTTAGAGGGTCTGAAACAGTATTTGCTTGAAAACACTGGCCTTGTGTTTCCGTGCAGACAGTGAATACGCTACTTTATGAAAACTATAGTGTCATATCATGACGTAGACAGACATTATTTCCCTTTGTTTCTTCTGGCTCTGTTCATTCTGTCTCAGTTTCTGTCATTTTAATCTAACTTTAATCTCAGAATTCAGACTTTAATTTCAAAATTCAGACTTTAATCTCAGAATTCAGACTTTTTTTTGAGAATTCAGACTTTTTTTCTAAGAATTCAGACATTTCTCAAATTCAAACTTTAATCTCAGAATTCAGACTTTAATTTCAGAATTCAGACTTTAATCTCAGAATTCAGACTTTTTTCTAAGAATTCAGACTTTCTTCTGAGAATTCAGATTTTTTTCTTCTAAGAATTCAGACTTTACTCAGAATTCAAACTTTAATCTCAGAATTCAGACTTTAATCTCAGAATTAAGACTTTAATCTCAGAATTCAAACTCCTCCATACCTCTGGTATCACGCATCATATTGCAAGTGTAAGTGTCAGTCAAAAATAATTGTAATTAGATATTAATCCAAACTTAATTTATTGATTTGCTTAATTATTTATCATTTAAAGCTAATGATGCATTAAATCACCAATCAGGAATGAGGATATAAAGAAGAGGAAGAGGAACAGGGAGAGGAAAAACAAACAAACAAACAAATCCTCATCATTATTTCTCAGTATTTACATTCCCTCCTCAAGTGCCTAACAGGATGAGAAAAATAACCGGACGTTAAGTGAACAACTCAAACTAAAACATAACGTTGTGACAAAGAGTGGAATAACATAAAAGTCATTTTTCCATTAATGTTCGCAGTAATGAGCTCGGTTTGGAATAATGTGTTTGCGTTAAAACTGCAGCGCCGTAATTCAAGTCTATTCTCGACAGCGTGGATCAACAAGCCTCCCCAAACTCCGTCTGCTTTGTGTCTCCGTGTCAGAGACTGTGACGATAATTAGCAGATGGCTGATGAGTCACGAGGCGAGAGAGGGGAAAAAAACAACCAGAGTCTTTAACAGGAAGATCCTTCATGTGTCCACAACTTTGTTTGTTTGTGTCTCTGCTGTCATTAAAGACAGCGATACACTTTAATTAGATCAGGTGTGCAAAGGCTCCATTAACAAGCGTAATCTGACCAATTTTTACAACTCCTGCTTTTTCATCTTAATGCCTCAAGACGTCAGGATAAAATCACAATAATCAACACTGTCTTCACGTTTGTGAAGTGATTTACTTTGACCTGTCACACGCCAGAGGATTTTAAAAACGTGGGAGATTCTCACTGTTTTAATCCTGAGGAAGCACAGACTACACGATCCAGTCAAGACCCAGGACTACACGATCCAGTCAAGACCCAGGACCACACACTTGACATTTAATCAAACCATTTGAGGGAGGAGATTCCAGGGATTTGGATCTCAACAGAAACTCACATGATTTAACGTGACTTCAGGATATAAACACACTGTGGTGGTTGTCGGTTAATAGCTGTTGTGTGTGGCTGAGAAGATGGGATCAACTTGGATAATGATAGATAATGTTTGTTTTAACCATCTAAATAGTTAATATATGTTGAATAGATGTTAAATTGCATGTTTATGATTTATTACTTTTTTTATTTTTTTCTTGTTGTAACACCACAAATGTCCCATCTTATGTCCCAATAAAGACCTTATCTTTTCTTATCTTAAGGTGGCGTTCAATGTTAAAGATCATGTGACACCAAAGATCAATTATCTTTCCCGATTAGATTTCTACAGGCATTCGCTCATATTTCACATATTTGATAATCAATAGCTGTAGTTAGTGAGCAGTAAACTGAGATTCTGTGCACTCGTTTAGCGTCATCGATATCCAGTGATGCTTCCCGGTGGTAAAGCGGTTAGCACAGTCACCTTATATGTTATAAGAGGATTCTGGGTTCAAATTCCAGCTCCTGGGTTTTATGGTCTGAGAGGCTGTTTTTCTTCTTCTCCAGATTAGGTGTAGGATTAATGTAGACTCTCCTCTTCAGAAACCGTTCAACAAGATGAATCAGCATTTTCTCTTGGCATTTTTTTGAGGAATCTTGGCCAAACATTTGTGGTAAAGTTGGACAGAAAGTTGGCAACGACAGCGAGAAAGCACTCACGATGACAGAAGCCTGTAACCCCAGCAAGACATTTGTACTTTTGTTCTTCGTGGATGTCTGTGCTTTTCTATCTGTGACGAACCAGGACACGTTTTTAAGTTTAAAACAAAAAAAAACTTACTAATTTGTTCATAGCGGCAAAAAATGGCACCTACCCAAAAACTGCTGTAAAAAAAATATATATTCATATTTTTTTCCATTTTAAATAAGTCAATACTTTAAAGCTACTTCAGCCTGAAATATATATCAAATATTAATAATATTTTTTTTATTTTAACCCTTTAAAGTCCAGTATGTTTACACAACTCCACTTACAACAAACTACAGTCATTTTTATAAACTACATTTCAAGGAGAATATGACAATAATTATTATTGTAAGGCCCTGAGGTGGGTCA
The DNA here is from genome assembly GCF_019176455.1 of Solea senegalensis. NCBI lineage: Eukaryota > Metazoa > Chordata > Actinopteri > Pleuronectiformes > Soleidae > Solea > Solea senegalensis. The sequence goes on from NC_058030.1 coordinate 2,952,095, forward strand.
ATGCTTTTCTGTAGTAGCCATGACTGCGCCCCCTGCTGTCTGAGGACAGCATCCCAGGTGTGTGATAGGACGTAAGATGGTATAAAACAAGGGAACAAGACACGTCGCATGGAACATCACGTGACCCTTCTGAGGAAGACCGCACAGGAAGATTTAAAACATTTTTGAGTACTTTTTTTTGCTCGGATGTGTTTATATCACTAGTGTAAATTTAAAAAAAAAATATATATATATATATAATTTCATCTGATTGCCTACAGGTCGTGCTGAAAAAAGGACTCTATATAGCACGTATATTATACATATACAGCCTCTGCATATACGTTTTAACATAGTAATACAGCTTAAATTCACTGAATTCACACATTAGATTTGTACTGGGGGAAATAAACAACCTCATGATTGATAAATCATAACAAATTCATAAATTACTAGTGTTTAATTTATGCTGATGCACTGTTACAGACAAAATGCTCCTAAAATCGCACCATGATTTGCTCCCTGACAACACTTCCGTTTCCCACTTGCCAAGACTGAGTTTGAAGGTGCAGCAGCTCGTTGGACTGAGGCGAATCAGACGAGGAGATGCTGCTTCTGCTGTAAGTGCAAAGAGTAAACTAAGTGCTGTGAAATGATGCAACTCTCTCAGAGACACGTCGACGAGGGGGGAAAACCTCCTGCTGCTGCTGCACATAAGAAACAATATGCATCGCACGCCAACATCGCTCCTACAGTTACTAAGCCCGTGCTTGTGTTCCACACAGTCAGATATGACGCTCACTCATGCATGCTGCATGTAGATGTGAATGCATAATGTACGTCCACTAATGCACTAACACACACACACACACACACACACACGTTCCCTGTGGTTTGCTGTTTCAGCATCTCGGGAGCAGAAAAGTGAGGTACTGACTTGTGTGCAACGAACGCAAAGACACAACTCGACCAATTAAACCCCAATTACGTTCCCTGTTGTCAGTTCCACCATAATATTCCCTCACTCCTCTTCTTTTCTTCTCTATCCTCCCTCCTGTCAGTCCCTGCTCCCTCCTTTCTTTTCTAACAATTCCCTCCTCTCCCCTGTTAGCATCTCCTCTCTTTCTCTCCCTCTTTCTCTCACTCATTAAAACAGTTCTCCAGTCTTCTCCCAGGAGAGGAGGAGGAGGATAAAAATAGCTTTTTCTTCAGCTTGTGCTCATTGGTTTCTTTGCTTTACAGCCTGCATTCTATACATCAAATACAACTACAGTCTGTGTCCCTTTCTCCATAATAACCGTCTTTCCTTCCACGTCTCTCTCCCTCGCTCTCTCTCTGTAGTCGACTCGCGCCTCGACACACTGATGCTTTAAACACAGTTTGCAGCTGTGTGAGTTCTCGTCACACACGCAGCATTTAACACATTTATTAGACCGCCTGTCATTAAAAAACTTTGTTTAAATCTAAATAATTCTATAGCTATCTATTTGCCAAATAACAAAGTGAATTCATCTTTTATTTATTTATTATTATTATTTATTCTTCCTCTCTGAGGAGTCAGAAATTAATCAAGCAGAACATTCAAGTACTAAAACTAATGTTTCTGTCCAGGAATCCAAGTAAATAACTTGTAATTTGACATCTTTACCAAGAAATAATAATGTGCTCATGGTTAGCAATAATATTATATTTTAGCCTATTTAGCGGTTGTCTCCCGACGGGGATTTCAGCTGATGAGCCGCTCGAACCAGACATGTCCGAGGGAGATAAAGCATCTTTCTCTTCTTCTTTGGTAGGAATGCGTCCTACTCCCTGCATCCAGACTTGTACCGCCACCTGATGGTGAGGTCCGATACTACAGGACTCTGACGCGTGAGTATACCAGGGTCCGCAATATCCGTCACGCAATGCATCTCGCAAATGCGCAGAAGTTTACCACGTTGGAGAACAAGCAAAGGAGTAATAGTCATTACATTAGCAGGGAAACACAAGCACACACACACACACACACACACTGAGGGAAGAGCGAATGGCCATCTGGATGCCATGAAAGCAAAGCTTTTCAGGCTGTTTCCTCATTAGTCAAATTCTTTTTTTTGTCAAAGAGTCACAGTCGTATGAAAGAAGACCGCGGTGAAGAGGGACGGAAGACGGAGCCGGAAGTGCTGTTTAGTGAGAGGAGCGATGGATGAAGAGGAAAAAAGTATGAGCGGTGCCAGAGGGTATAAACAAACCACTCACTGGCACCGCTCGAACATGGTTAAACAAACTTTCCCTTTGTGAAAACTCTTTTATGTGCCGACATGCTAAAAATACAGCAGCTCCAGCTCAGATGACTGACAGACGAACACAGACAGACAGAGCTCATCGCTCCAGAGAACAGAGACGACGACTAATCTCGCTTCTGTGTTTAAAAACAGCAAATCTGTCTGAAAAACACGACACTTAGTGGATCTAATTCTGCTCCTTTAAGTACAAATGTGTGAAAACGCCTTGAAAAAGTGTCTCATACGATGGAAATTTACATAAACACACTTCCTGTGGAAAAATCTGGAGAGCTGACTTTACTCAGCACGCCACTGTATTTTAACCCTTTAACACCTCAAAATGTCCTGTAACTAAGTGCTTTTGCCCATGTTGTCAGTTATTCACAATTTACTGCATGTTCAAATAGTATATTAAGAATTTAAAATGAGGAGAACACTCTGTGGTTGTACATGTGGTAGATTTGAAATTTGAACAGTATCAAACCTATTGAAAATAACAATTTGTTTAAGACGGAGCCAAAAAATGTAAAACTATGTACAGGCGTTTTTCAAACTCTCTCCTCTCTGGCGACCAAGACGCTGATTCGCCGGCTTCCTGCAACCGTGCCAGTGAAATTACCGGAATAACCATAACTTTGGCTTTGACGTGCACAAACGGTCACGTAACTACAGTAATGCAGAGTCCTCAGTCAAGTGTTTATGTATAAATCTCTGTTTTCAAAGCCAGGAAACCACCACTGATTCGCAGATACCGGACACTTTCATCTGACCCATATACCACACTGACCACTGCATCCCCACATGTTGTGAACAAAAGTGAACCAGAAAAGACAGATTTGGCCCAGATATGTTGAACGACAGCCAGGTCACTTTCTGGCTCACTTTAGACTCACATCTACATCAGCCAGTATCACAATATTTCAAAACGTCCACAGTAAAGCTTCCGTTCAGCGACCGTGCCACATCTTTACCAAAGGTGACCCATATCTTGTCAGAGGACATCGTCCAGGTCTGTATCTATTATTTATGACATGGCCCACTTCAGGATGAACCTCTGTTTAAAGATATTCAGGCCATATTTGCTGCCATGTCACACGTGGGCACATGTTAGTTCTTACTTCCTTGTTTTGTCTGGGATGTAAAGCCGACAGAAGTGACCCAAATACATCCTGAAATTCTGCACCAGCAAAAAGCAGATTGTCCCTGTAATAAATAAACCATACAAATGTATGTATGTCGAGATTAAATACTAGATTTCCAGATTTACTTCAGAAGAAAATGTAAACATGTACATTTTTCTGCATTCTCTCTTGTGATGTCAAGTAAATCACATCACAGTCTGTGTGTCCTCTAAAAACTGGACTTATAGGTGAGTCAAACATTGTCCAGCATCTTAAATTAGATTTATTATTAACCCTTCCGTATACTTCTCATTACCGTTACTCAAGTTTGAGACCTCTGTTTGTCATATCTAGGTGTGACCGTGATCGCCCTATGTCAGCTGAGATCGGTGCAGCTCTGCGCGAGCCTCATGTGGAGGATAAAGTGGTCAGATATCGATATGTTGTAAAAATGGGCAGAAAGAACTCACTCATTGAGCATTTTTTGACAATTCTACCATTATGCCATAAAATCGGCCTCATTATCTTGACGGTGAAAAGAGGGTTGAACGTGACTTTCATAAAATTAAGTTGCCATTCATTCATCAAACGTGGATGTCCTGTAAATGTGTGGTTTACCCATTTGAAATCACGAATATTTGTTGCAGAAATGTCAGTAAAAATGGTCAGAAACTTGCTCTAAAACACGGTATGTCAACATTTATCTTTATCTATCTGTATCTCAAACAGAACATTATATTTTAAGGCTTTCCACAGATTTGTGCGCGTTTCTCTCCAGAGAGAGGATGTATGGTGAGTGGATGAATTCACTCACCATCTTTGTCGGCTCTTCTGAATATCTGTGAACACAGAGAGAGAGAGAGAGAGACAGAGCAATTAGTATAAAGGTTTTACACTCAGTGACAAACATCCACGTCCATGTGTTCAATCATTTCATATGAATGTTCTCCCATGCATATTCTTGTTGGGCCTCCATAACCTTAACCATAACCAGATAACCTAACCCTAACCCTTACCCACAGCTCAAATTTTTGGCCTAAACTTAACCAGTTGCTCAGAAATGAAATATTACGTCTCATTAAGGACCAGGTTTTTGGTCTCCACGAGGCCTTCTGGTCCTGACAAGGTCAGTGTCTATGCCAAATACAAACCCACGCACAAACACAAAGTGCCAGTTAATTTGTAGCTCGAGTGAAAACTTGAGTCTCTCTGTGAAATTGAGAGTGGCAGGTGTGTGTGTGTGTTTCAGAGTGTTGACGACGACACAGAGGAAGACGGAGTGAAACACATCACAGAGAGTGGAACGTAAGAAATAAAGAGAAATGAAAATGAAACAGAGAGACAGACGGTGAGAGGGAGACGCGGTGCATTTTTGTTAAGATCACTGAAACAAACACGAACAGAGAGAGAGAAGTTTCTTTCTTTCTTTCTTTCTTCTCCGTTTGTTGCCAACAGTTTTTAGTTTTTGAGACAAGGACAAAAGCTTCATTTCACCCGTCACACCTGCATGAGCTGCACGGCAACATTAAATTGTCATTATAGATATTATAGATATATATTATAGATAGTTCAGTTGCAGATATCTGTAACTGAACAATAGACATCTCTAATTCCAGTTTGAGATATCTACAACGTTATTATGACTCGTTATTATGACTCGTCATAATTCAAGTTCTTATCTACAGCATTATTTGAAACTGGAATATGAGATATCTACAATTCCAGTAATAGATATCCACAACTGCACTGGAGATATCAAAAATGACAAACCCCCATACACACGCAGTTTGAATCTTACTAGTAAAACAGAATTACAGATAAAACTGTAGAGTAAAAAACTTAATTAAGAATATCCTGGACGTCATTTTGACTAGTTAAAACTAAATTACGGATAAAACTGTAGTTTTAACGAGTAAAAAACTGAATTTACGGATAAGATAACTCCAGTTTAAACTCTTAAAAAACTGAATTACAGATATCTTGGACGTCATTTTGACTAGTTAAAACTAAATTACTGATACGATAACTGTAGTTTTGATGAGTAAAAACTGTATTACGAATATTTGTGATAGGGCTGCAACAACTAATTGATTACATCGATTTAAATCAATTATTAAAATAATTGGGAACTCATTTAATAATCAATTAGTTGGGTTTACGTTATTGCAGGTACAGTTACTACCCCCTGATGTGGGGCAGTAAGCCAACCAAAGCCGTGGCAGTAAGGTGGATGCCGACCGCCGTAAAAGAAGAAGAGAACCAATGCCACGCCTTGTGTAGATCACGTGACGTTTAAAGATGGCGGAGGCGGACACAGTATAGAACATCATTAGCAGAGAGAAACTTCATTACTCATCACTCATTAGAAAGTGAACTTGACATTTGGCCGCAGTCATGTTGAGTTTTTAAACTGGAAGCTCAGAGAGAGGCGTCGCCTGTAAACAGGCTCCTATTGGACGATACCAGCTGTCAATCACACTCAGGTGAGCTGTACTGACGAATGAGTATCTATTCTTAAATCCTGATTGAACACTCAGTCACAAGAGTTAACTGGATACTGGATCAATTCATTCATTAAGAGAATCGTCGTCCGGAGCGTTTGTCCACGGACAGCAGTGAAAACAAAGCATCTGACAGCTGTTTGGATCCAACTCAGCAGGATGCAACGGGACAAGAGAACCTCATAAACTCATCTCAGGATCATTTTCTCTACAGCTGTGTGTGTGTGTCTGTGTGTGTGTGCGCTGTAAGACGATAAATAAGCGGTGTATTTAGGCAGAGAACAGCAGCAGCATCTGAACAGGCTGACGAGAAAATCATTAACCGCTGAGATGAGCGGCAATCTTCCCACTGACAAGCTGCTCCAAATTGTTCTGCTTTCCAGCTGCACCCTGGGGTTCACTCCACTCAAGCCACAAGCGTGTGTGTGTGTGTGTGTGTGTGTGTTTATGTGTGCAAGTTGTAAGAGAAACAGAGAGTGAGAAGAAACTGAAAGACAAGAACAGCAGAGACAGTCCAGGAGACAGAGACACAGAGAGAGGGGAGATGTTGTATGCATCTGCCTGCCTTATTAACAATTTATGTTACTTGTGTGTGTGTGTGTGTGTGAGAGAGTCAGGAAGAAGACAAGAATATGGAGGAGAAGAAGGGGAAAGATGAAAGTAGTTCAAAAGAGGAAAAAGAAAGGTGCTTAAATGGTGAAGATGAAGGAGCAGATAGAGACACGAGTGAGCACAGAGTCTAATGAGGAAGATGCATGCATGCACACACACATACACATACACACACACACACACACACACAGAGAATCCTGGTGTCAATCATATTGAAAAAAAAAAAAAATTAACAAAGGTTTTTTCAAAGGTCAGGTTGTGAAAATGCCACAATAAGTTCACTGCTGATGACAGGAAGGGGGGCAGAGGCTCCCCCTTGTGGCGATTTAAGTAAATCATCAGAATTGTAGTATGCTGGTGAGTCGCATTAAATGTCTTGTTGCGGGGAGATCGGGGATTTCTCTACACTGCCCCCTACTGTCTGTTAGCGGAACACCAGCCTCGCAAGACCCGGAGTCTCGCAAGAGTCTCGTCGTGAGAAACACAAATTGTTTCATGGCTCTAGCCTGGTATCAGCTGTAAGAACAAGGCAGCGAGAGTGTGATTTTAGCCATTGGTTAACATCAAATTCAAGGACTTTCCAGGACCATTTCCCTCAAATTCAAGGCCCAAATGTGGAGCTTAAGATAGGAGGGCAACTTGTAAGAGGCCACTTCGCCCCATGATGGCGTCCCCTTTTATTGATTTGCAGCACGCTCTGCATCTGGACAAGTGATTTTTGAGCTCTTGGGTCAACGTCAGTGTTTGTCATTTTCTTTGGTGACACAGAGAACTTTGGAATTTTCATTTCCCCGACATCACGTCGTCATTTGCTCTCTCTTTGCTTACTCGCTCATTGTTCTGCACGGAATCTCACATCAACGACACAGAGAGACAGTGCATCGTGTCCACAACACTGCGAGTAATTATGACTCTGAACGTCGGCCTAGTCTTACAAACAAGTGTGTACAGCATGCAATGCAGGCCATGAAACAGTAGGTGGCGTCGTAAAAAAAACAAGGATTAACAAGGAAAAACATTTACCTAAATATCAACTTAACTTCTTCACTGCACAAAAGTCAAGCACTTTCAATGACCCATGTCTATTTAGGGCAATTTTCAAAAACATTCTAGGGCCAAATTCATAAACTTTCAAGGATTTCAAGGACCCATGGGAACCCCGATTTTTCTAAGTGGAAACAGACTGCTCACTCTTCTGCACCACAGTCTACAGAGAGAATCAGGAGTCACTGGAATTTCAAACACAGAAGTCACAAAATGTCACATTTGAATGAACTGATGGAAGCAGCAGTGGGTCCACAGAGCTCCTGTGTGTTGTGAGGTGTATAATTTACCTCATTCCTTTACAACAGGGTTTCTGAAACCTGGTCCTCGGGGACAAACACTGTCCTGCATGTGGAAGGTGTCCCCACACCTGATTCAAATGGTCAGCTCATCAGCTCATTCATGTGGATCAGGTGTGTTAGAGCAGGGAAACGCCTTCAACATGCAGGTTACAAAACACAGTTATCAATCTATCGAATTGTCCTTGAGGAATATCTATAAAATGAGGGACTTGTGTTGGGCTCACCAACATGCAGTCCTAGTGATTTATGTTAAAGTGCCACAAGAGGGCGTCTGCATTTGTCCAGTCATTCCTGTCACAGCTCAGCCCACAAAAACAGCAAAAGTCGTTTTTCTTTATCTTTTTTCCCATGTAAAATCAACACTTGTTTCCTAACATGAGTGACGTTGTCTCATCTTTTTTTTCTTTCTGTTTCGATAAGCTTTCAAGATATTTGCGCACATTTTCTAAAAGCGTATGGATGCAAACTGGGTCAAAAGATGAATTAATGTGAAAATAATCACCTACATTAGAAGTGATGTTTAAGAAATCATGTTACTAACTTCACAAAACCAAAAGGTAGGTGATTAAAATAAGGTTTTACATTTTCGAATCTTTACTAAAACAAACAAAAACAATCTTAACCACGCTAACGTTCAAGAAAGTGAGTTCGTTTTTTTTATATATAAATAAATAATAAAAAATAAAAGGTTTTTTATTTACAATTACGCAGTAATATCGTGGACCGCAGTGATTGTGATTGGGTCTGTGCGTAATTGCGCACTGCACTGGTCAGTTTGTGCTGCTCACCGGACTCTCACACACACCCAGACCCGGTCACACTGAGTGACTGACCACACGCTGACCACACACACACACGATCCACACTCACATCCAGAATCACGGAGATGCCTCTGCGCGGCTCCGGGGCGAAGAACTGCTCCTGCGCCACGGCCACGTCCTCCTTGCTGGAGGCGTACTCCCGGCTGGAGATGTTCTTGTTGTCGCTCATTTTGGTGACGATCCAGCGGACGAGCCCGTCGATTCCACCGGGCTGAGCGCCGCTGTTTCCGGACTGCGCTGCCGTCGCGGACTCGCTGTCCTGACCGGCCACGGGGTTCGGCTGCAGCTCGCGGGTTTCCTGGGCTCGAAGTTTGGCTTGTTCTTTGTTGAGCAGTTTGTGGACTCCGTCCCTACAGTAACGCGCTGCCTGCTCGCACATCCTTTTGCTGTGGAGCGCTCATGCTGCGCTCTATGGGGGAGAGAGAGAGAGAGGGGGGAGGAGAGAGAGAGGAGCCCCCACCCTCACCTCCCTCCTTACATCACAGCACCCACCCGAGAACACACCCACCATCCTGCACAGCAATACCACCTCTAGAAAAAGCATTATACACTATTATAATACTAATGCCCATGGGGACAGCTTTATTCAAATCAATTTTTTATTGTCCCACAGAGGACATTTTATCTTGGACACAGCAAACTATGGTTCTTTGTTTTATCAATGTTTAGAATAATTATTAAAACTTTATTATACAATACAGCTTTAAAATCACAGACAGAACAGTGTAAGGACCCTGACTTTCTTAAACCTGGAGTGGAACCATCGTTAATGATACTGTTGAACGGTTTCTTTAGTGACTTGTTTGTTTATGTTGTGGTGTTTTTTTTACTGTATTCTTTGTTCTTATGATGAGTATTGCAATGTAATACAGTACAAATACTTTGTTACTGTACTTAAGCAGAAAATTCACAAATGTTTACCTTTATTTATATTTCGAGCAACTTTTCCTTTTATTCCACTACATTACCTCTAACTCTCTTTGTTACTACTAAATAAAATCCGTAGAATAAGAGTTGGTATTATGGTCTGTATTTATATAGAGCTTTTTTAGTCTTGACGACAGTTTTCATCCACTCACATGCTGCAACATGTAGTTGAATGTCTTCTCAAGGACACATACAGACTAGCAGAGCCAAGAATTGAACCCACAACCTTCCAGTTGAAAGACGCCTCACTTTTATAACACTTTTACTTTTACTTCTAAGACTTAATATATCAGAAAATGACTTTTGAAACCGCAAATGTCTTTTACTTAAGTAACATTATTAAAAAAGTGACTTCAACTTCTACCAAAGTCATTTATCACCTTTAAGGTATCGTATACAAGACGTGTAAAAGAATTAGGTCACGCAACCCCAAGTTATTAGAGCCACATAAGGGAGATTGTCCTACTCTTTCATGTGGACAAATATCTGCTGTGAAAAAAAGGTCTATTAAGCCAGGTTTGTTCAAGACATGAAACAAAACAACAAAGCTGATGATTCCCTGAGACTTTTACACATCACTGTATATGTGCAACATGTAAACTGAATTGACTGAATGCTCCTTTACTTCTGGTCGGCTGTCGCTAAGGAGAAAGTTGGACTTTCTAAGTTGAAGTTAGATTTAAAATGGTCTTCTAGGTGGCTGTTTTAGTTGTTCAACATGACATTAACTGTCTTGGTAACTTCTGCAGACACAGACGGTAGAACATTTCTGGCATGTGTGACTGACAGCTGACCAAAAATTGTCGAGTTGGTTTATTTAAAACCAGGAAGAAACTGTGCATTTGCTCAGTTAATAGTTAATGAATATTGCATCTGGCCTGAAAACATATTAAACGCAGTAACAGACCAGTAATCAGAGTAAAGTGATGGTGCTTATCAAAAAACATGTTTCCTTTTTCAGTTGTGTGACAGACACTGAAATAAAAATGAGTTTAAGACAGTTAGAAATACCAGCAGTGCTTTGGCGACAGAGTTGCAGAACAAATTGGAGCTTGAAATATCAAGTCAGTGCAAAAAAAGGCCAAAAACCAGATCTTCCAAGCTGCTGCTCATTTACAGAACAGCCTGGATGGTGATTGACCTGCTCGGGCTCCAAGAAACAAACACACAGGTGTAAACACTTCTGTGATCACCTGCAGAGGGAGGGAGAGAGGGGGGGAGAGAGAGATTAAATTAAAGTGAATAAACTTCACAAACAAACTCCAGTGTTGTTTTTCTAATCTTGGTAAAGGGGAATTTTGGGACAATGTGAAATTTTCACTGTACGTTTGTTGTGACCTAAATAACTGTGACGCAGGATATTACAAAAATAAAATGTGATTAAACTATGTTTGAAAACACTGAACTCACTTGACCTCACATATTGTGTTGCCTTCTTATATGCTGCATTTTCTTATATTTCCCCTTCCAAAAATGGTGTGGATAAAAGTGGCTTTGTGATTTTCTAACCTTCATGTGGTGGTGGGGAAGCAGAAGCATTTATGTCAGTGGGTAACCATCACTCTGTGTGTGGAGATTAGAGCCCTGAAAACAACGTGAACACATTAGACAGTGGATTTAAAATCTCTCTATCTTGTTATTGTTAGATTTGCTTTTCTCTGATTTGAACAGTCGCAGTGGGAGGTTTTCGGCCCACAGGCTCTGTTTGACTCCTCAAGAAAGATCAGAGGATTGACTTTTGGAGTAAGAGGAGTGTTTTACACACAGCGACACACACACACACACACACACACACACACACACTGTCGCCTCAGCTCATCATTAGGGCTTGGTAAAAATGTGTGTTTTGTGAGTGTGTGAGATATGACAGATTTAACCTTTGGTAATGAGCATCACCCCTCAGCTTTGCCCTTTCAGCTCAGTGTAGTGTGTCCTGCCTGTAATGTGCTGTGTCTCACACACACACACACACACACACACACACACAGATGTGGACAAATGACTAACTCCTTTTTGTCACACACACACACAGAAGGAGAAATCCAATTCAATTTCATTATTATTAAATATCTTTGCTGGCTCACTAGAAGTGGTGAGAACACTTGGACATGAGCGCCCTCATGTGGACACAAGCGTGTCATCACAGTTAACTGACTCACCGTCTCCTGCTCCACTATCCATGGTACCAATCCCACCTGTCACATTGGGCGAAAGGCGGGGTCACATGTCCCTGGACAGGTCCCTGACGCCACAAATTCCTGCTGATTCATCATAAAACTGAATAATACAATGAATAACAATAAACTCTAACCACATTAACCTTGGGATGTGTGTGTGTGTGTGTGTGTGTGTGTGTGTGTGCATGATAGATGAATCAAGGCCGTAGCTTTTTAAGTGATACAGCATCAGCAAAGCGTACAGCAACCTTCAAGGACAACATAGACGCACACAGCACAACCAAACATGACAGTAACAATACTTTTTTGTGGATGGATTGGACTGGACTGGAGGTGTAAAACAGTGAAACAGTGGTGCAAACTGATGGTGTTGAACCGATGTTTTGTGTCTTTTCAGAGAAGATGGTGAAGATGGTGAAGAAAAGCAGGATCTAGAAGAAGTTTCCTCGTGACCACAAATCAAGTTGAGACTGAGTGAAGAAGCACGGGACGCTCTGAGAAGACGTAATATGTGTAAGACAGTAAAGTAAATCCCACAAAACACATTAAATCAACATTTGGTAGGTCCTGCAGAGAAGGTCTTGAAGGCCCTGACAAAAAGAGAAACACGTTCATCTGCAGAAGAGCGTCATTTATTCACGTGTTTTCATAAGTTAAAACAGAAGTAAATGTAGTGCATGTTACACTTCTCCACGATGTGATGAAGCAACTGAGGAAAAACTACTGGCAGCAGCCGTGGATGGTCAGCAGAGGGTGTAACAGGCCTGAAAACCCCGCCACCACCTTTGCCTCAAAGAGGGGGACACAATGACGAGGCCAGAACTGGACCTGAACGTTACAAGAACCACCTTCGGCTTTCAGGTTCAGCTCACCTCCTGGGTTCACTGTCAGATCCTGAGGAGGAGAGGAGAGGAGAGGAGAGGAGGAGAGAGAGGAGGAGAGAGAGGAGAGAGAGAGAGGAGAGTTTTAAACTGTAAAGCTTTGTGTGTGTCTGTGTACTTGTATTTGCTACCTCTTTCCTTGCATAAACACTGAACCTGCCAGGACCAGTAGTCCTTAAAGAGACCAAAACCTGGTCCTAATTAGGCAGAACCTAATTTCTGAGGAACTGGATGTTTTAGTCTAAGATTTGAAGTGTGGTTAGGTTAAGGGCAGGGTTGGTCATGGTTAAGGTTAGGGTAAGGGGCTAGGGAATGCATTATGTCTACGATGTGTGTGTGTGTGTGTGTGTTGTTGTTGTTGTTCACCTTTGGATCCACTGGTGTGTTTGTCGTGATCATCAGAGTGAAGGAAACGTCTGAAACGCTGCGATTGATCAGGCGCACTTGTCTCTTCACCTTCTGACCCAGCGTCACAGATCCCAGTTTAATGTTCCTCTGCAGCGGATTCTCCACTTCCAACTGGCACAAAATTACACACACACACACACACAGGATAATTAAAACTACTTGTTTCTGAAAATGTGTCACTAAAATGAGTATTATTTTTAATTCTTTTTAATATGGCATGCATTATAGGACAATTAAGGCCGCTGTGAACTCCAGGAGCATTTTACGTCTTATGATCACCTTCAACTCGATGCCTTGTCCTTCTACCTCCACTTGTTTTGTGACACAGTTGTTGAAGACGAACGTGAGCTTCTTGTAAAAGCCACGCGTTTCCTGAGGACAGAAGTCGACTGGCATTCTCATCAAGCCGCCGGGGGGCAAAACGTCCGGCTGGAAGTTGGTCCGCAGGCAGGAGGATTTCTCAAACTGGCACTGGACACTGATGAAGAAGGGAAGCATGAGAGCTTTTAAGGTTTTAAACTCACAAAAACAAAGTAAAAAAAAACACATACAGAAACACACTCTCAGACAAACCTGACATCCAGTTCGCCTTTGTTGCAGATCATGAGAGTCTGGGACGGTGGCACCATGCCAGGACGGTACAGGAAGCACTTGCCAAAGTTGTATTTGGTGAAGGAGAACTCGAGGTTTGGTGCCTCAGCTTTGCCTTTAACGGCAAAGGTAAATGTCGGTCCGTGCTTTATCTGAGAAAAATAAAAATACAGGATTAAACTATAGCTTCGACAAGCCGTTTAAAAGGTCTACGGTTTTGCACGTTATTCTTGGCTGCCTCTGTAAACTATGAAACACCGATGAAAGACTCATTCTAAGGCTACAAAACCAAAACTTCAATTAAACACATATGTTTTGAAAGCAGCCAGCAAAAGCAGAATAAACAAATACATAATATGGATTATTAAAGGAGACAGAGGGGACAAGGGAAAACAAAGCAGAGTGGGATGTGAGGGGAGGGGCAAGGGAAGTTTTTATTTCATTAAAGTTATTTTTTTTTATTATCATCTCTCTTCCTTTCCCTTTTTTCTCTTTTATTTTTGTTAAATTTGATACAATTTGCCATTTACTACCATCATTAACCATGGTGTGTGGGTCATTTATCCACAGTGTTGTATTTTAAAATATACTAATTATTATATTCCTAAATGTTACACACTGGACCTTTAAGGCTTCAGGATGATGAAGTCAAAGTCTTGTGCTAAAAGTTTCTTGACAGCTGTGTTCCCTCGTATCTCAGCGATCACCTACATTGATACTCATGAGGACGTCGTGGAGAATGCAGTTCGCTCTGGGGGACAAGACGAGTGACGCCTCCTGCTGGCTTCCAACGAGAATAGAAGCACTCTTTGGTTTCAACTCCAAGTATCTCAGCATCTTACTGGGACCCGTGAGGTTAAAGTTCACTTCCACGCCGAGCCTCGCCACGTTGGTCACCAAGAAGTCCAAGGTGGACTGCTCGAGCACGGCCACCTGCGGATGAAACAAAAGACGAGCGTCACGCGGGAGTCTGCACGTCAGTGTGATGCTGCAAGGAGAGTGCGCTGACCACGCCGAAGTCCACAGTGTCTTGGTGATTGGAAGCGATCTCTCTGAGGCTCCCGTCCGGCTTCTTGAGTTGAACCAAAGCGTTCACGGGGAAACAGTCGGCCTTGACGGGGAGACTAAGAGGCTCTGACCTCCTCTTCACATTCACCACCAACCTGAAGCTCATGTAGCCCTCGCGGCACGGTGTGAACGACACGGTCAAGGGCAACCTGCGCCAAAGAGTTGACGAGAAGAATGAGTCCACAGGGTTCTTGTTGCGTTTACAGTGATAAATATTTTGTTTGTTGCAGTGATATTAACTTCTGTTGAGGAGCCACTATGCCGCTCATGGGCAGCACAACGAGGCTGGACATCAGGGCTTCACAGAGAAGAGACGACTGCAGGACTGAGAAGGCGAAAGGCTCCTCCTCCACGTTCACCAGGAGAACCGACTGCTCCACTTGACGACCTAAACACACACACACACACAAACACTATACATTTAAACCAGAACTATGCAGGATTTTTACCCTAATTAAGTCATTGTGATGGTTAAATGAGCGATGTCTCTACTGCCCCCTATTGTCTGGTAGTGGAAAACCAGCCTTGGAAGATCTGGAGGAGTTCGGAGAAACACAAATGTGCTTTACGGCACTGCGCAAACATCGTAAGATCAAGGCAGTGATAGCGTCATTTAAGACGTTCAACACAAAGGAAGCAGAGAGAACCACCGTCGTCAGAGGAAGTGACTGTCTGACCGAGCGCGGGGCCACACGTGAGTAAACATTGGACCGGCATTTTTCAAATACCACTGAAGAAGGAAGTTGAGGAATTGTGAGATTCAGTGGTTTGAAATTCGTGCATAAGCTCAAGAGCAGCTACTTTTTTACATCTTAGAAAATGTACAGTCGCCGAGATCAACAATTGAGAAGCACTGCTGTAATTTAACATTTTCAAACCTTGTATTTTGTATTGTTTTCATTTATAAAAGAGTAAAATTAATATTTTCCCCATTAAGGCTTACTTGGAGTAACAGTGATGAAGTAGAAGAAGAGACACAAAAATTAATGCCATATTACAAAGACCAACTGTCATAAAACACCAAGAAACACAACAGGTTTACAGCATTTTCATGATCATTTGTCAGGAAAATTACTCAAGAAGGTGAAATTCATCTGTTTTATTTATATAATGAAAATATGACACCAATAAATGCAAGATTTAAAAAAACAGGATAATGAAAGCCCAAACATCATCTTAAATGAAACAAATAAATCAAAGGTGGTTGTAACAGCAGGGCTAGGATTAAATAAGTCTAGACTCCTCGACTTTTTGGACATGAAACTACTGTGTAATACTTTTACTCGTCACCTACCAACGATCAGCTCCCCGAAGTCGAGGTGAGGTCTGCTGAGATACACGAGAGGCTCTCTGGTGTTTCCCACACACAGGAAGGGCGTGGACAGCGACAGAGTCTCTGTGACGAAGCTCCAGTACGATTCGACCACGTCCAGCTCCTCAACGACGTATTCAAAACACATCTGCACACAAACGGAGAGAATGATACTTCAGGGGATGACAGCACCATCATCAGCTCTATCAGAATTATCCTCTGTGCCTCCTCAGACCCCAGAGGACAATATGAAGGCCTCAGGGATGTTTGGATGACCTGGGGACAGACAAGTGTCCTCCCCAGATCCACTCCTTATTTCTGAAAACATGATTTATGCTGTAAAATTAATCTGTCACTTAATATTAATTGGTGGGCCACATGAAATCAATTGGGGAGGACGGGGGTTTTTGAGACCTCGGGTGTACTTGCACGCACACACATTCATTTTACGCCTTCATTTTGTCTCAAAAAAGACAATTTGCCTCGACTGTGAGGCAAATTGTCTTTTTTTGGGTGTATTTTATTGTGCATAATAAATCAAATCAAAGTACAGCAGGTTAGAGGGAGACGAATGAAAGCAGGAAGAGATTAGATCAGATGAGCTGTGCTATAACAAGATTACATTAAAATGAGATTGGATTAAACAGAGGGACCAGCGCAGTTAGATACTGATTAGATTCATCATGTTAAAGTGGGGACACGCGGAGAGATGAGGACAATGACAGTGAGGGAGTAATAAGATGGAAAATGAAGAGAGAGATGAGTTGAGGTGAAAATGAGGACAGACTGCAGGAGAAACGGAGGAGAAATGTTTTTACGAGATAAGATAAGTCTTTACATTACCTCCACTTTCCTCCCGGGCAGGATGGTTCCACATGGGGTGAGACAGCGAAATGAACTGGTTTCCGTGTCGTTACACTTCCACTCATACGGGTACGGTTCACTGGTCGGGTTTAACACAGCAAAAGATCTGTGGAGTAAACAAAGAAAACACACAAACACTGTAACCGATTCCAAGGAGGTTGAACTTGAAAATAAAAGTTCAACTGCTGCCTTCAAAACACCAGTGAACTCAACTCAATAAAACACAGACGGTCAAGTTGTTCGATTTATATCATTAACTTAATTTTATACATTTTACCCATAAAATTTCTACCTTTACCTCAATTTTATACATTGTATCTATAAAGTGTCTACCTTTACCTCAACTGTATACATTTCATTTATAAAGTTTGTTCCTTAACCTCAATTATTATACATTTTACCTATAAAGTGTCTACTTTTAACTCAATTGTATACATTTCATTTATAAAGTTTCTACCTTTACCTCAATTTTTATACATTTTACCTATAAAGTTTCTACCTTTAACTCAATTTTATACATTGTATCTATAAAGTTTCTACCTTTACCTCAATTTTATACATTTTACCTATAAAGTTTCTACCTTTAACTCAATTTTATACATTGTATCTATAAAGTTTCTACCTTTACCTCAATTTTATACATTTTACCTATAAAGTTTCTACCTTTACCTCAATTTTATACATTGTATCTATAAAGTTTCTACCTTTACCTCAATTGTATACATTGTATCTATAAAGTTTCTACCTTTACCTCAATTTTATACATTTTACCTATAAAGTTTCTACCTTTAACTCAATTTTATACATTGTATCTATAAAGTTTCTACCTTTACCTCAATTTTATACATTTTACCTATAAAGTTTCTACCTTTAACTCAATTGTATACATTGTATCTATAAAGTTTCTACCTTTACCTCAATTGTATACATTTTACCTATAAAGTTTCTACCTTTAACTCAATTGTATACATTGTATCTATAAAGTTTCTACCTTTACCTCAATTGTATACATTGTATCTATAAAGTTTCTACCTTTACCTCAATTTTATACATTTTACCTATACAGTTTGTACCTTTCAGTCAGTTACTAGTGTTTAAAAATAGATTTTACAGACATGTTTCCCTTGTCTGCACTATTAATAACAAGCTTTCCATTAAAATCACACTAAATGAGCAAAAATATGAAGAACAATGTTACACTATCTGCCTCTTTTTTGAAGACACCCCACTTCCCTATTTTAAACCAAAACCCTTCAAATAAACCACTCTAAATTCTCGAAGATAATAGAGACCAAACATAAAAACGTATTAACTTGTATTTCATGGCCAAAGGTATGATATTTTACAGTACATGTATTAAATGGTCTATGTCTCTTTCAGTACCTTTTCGTTGACACAGAAAGGCCCACGGCGTTGAACTCGATGACCCTCGTCTCACGGTCGTGAGGGTCCCTGAATTCAGGGCTGCGTCGGTTCGCGCTGATGTAGTCCGAGTCCTCGAGGTCAAAGTGGAAGTAGGGAAGTAGACTGCTGCCCCGCACGGTAATAACGGGAGGCTTATCCCCCTTCCGCAGGTTTGGAATACTGAAAGAAATGCACATATTATAACAAACCTGTTATCCTTGATGTAAAAGAGGATACTGGATACTGATATCTGAAGAAAGTCTGGGTGAAGATACATATGAATTGTTTATAGAATTGGTTTAGTTGTTACTTTGTATATGTTATTAATCTGTATATTAAAGTTCCAGTGTGTAAAATGTGGTGAAATTATTTGTATTTGGTAAAAATTGGAGATAAAATTATGATAATTATGACAATTAAGTTATTCGAGGTGCACAATCACCTGATTGTATGAATTGTTGTTTTTCATTACTGTAGAATGAGCCTTTTATATTGACATCAGGCGTCAGTGGACAAACTAAACATCTTTTGAGTTTTGATGAAGGGAAAGGGCGAGGGAAGGAATATTCAGCTGTAACATACAACTTTACCAATAAATGTTAGATTTTAAACACTGTAACACAAAACATAACAAGAAATCATTATGTTTGATGATATTAGTAATGAAAAAAGTAGGTAAAAATGGGGTAAAAGCTACAAAATTAAATACCTTTTCTTGCTCCTTTTCCTTCACGTAACTTCAATGTTTTTTTTGTTTAGATAATTTATAAGTTGTGTCTCTTCCTATATATTTGAATCCTAAACACATGTATTTACTTTAAGAATAAGAGTTAAAAAACAACAACAACAGTGCAGTCTGAAATGAGTTTAGTTGGATTTATTCATGAGTGAACAGCGCATTTCGCCCGTGGCTCCCTCAGGTTCACTCAGCTCAATTGGAAACGTGTTCACAGCTGAACTCATGAATAAATCTAAGTAAAGTCATTTTCAGAGTGTGGTGGGGTTTTTTCCACTGTTGTGGGTTTAATTTTTCTTTTTTTTTAATCCTGACATTGTATTCACCTGCAGAGCAGCTTGCCATGAAAGTGGGCCACCTCCAGAGGTGAGAAGTGAACTCTGAACTTCTGCGTGGAACCAGGCGGTATGGCTCCAATCTCGGGCTCGACACTGAACGGCGGCACCTCAGGTTTCTCCAGCAGAGCAGACGGCAGCTGGCTGGACACGGCGCTGGCAGAACCGGCCTCGGTCTTGGCCGCTTCTGATGCGTCGCTTTCCTGTCCAGGAATGGACGTCTCTTCTGTAACAGACAACGCAGCCACACATGTTCATATCAATTCATGATCATTTCATCTAATTTAAAAGCTTTGGAGTCATTGTGATGGTTGAATGGCTCGTCTACTCCCTCTACTGTCTGTTAGCGGAAAACCAGCCTTACACGATCGGTGTTGTGGTGAGAAAATGGTCTTTAATTGACTGTGTAACCCACAAATAACCACCCATATAAGTAAACTCAATAATGTGAAGTGTTCTTGTTCTACCTTCTTGGTCACTGCTGACATTGCTGGTATTTGCTTCCATGCGGACTCTCCAGAGGAATTCCACTTTGACATTACCGGGATTAGCAATCTGCAGGCTGCACACGCACACACACACACACACACACACACACACACACACAGTGGAAATTAAACTCAGTAGTATCCAGTTTAGTTTAAATCTGTTAAACGATGCATTTTGTAAGAGTAATTCCCGACGTAGACGTACTTCCCGACTCTGGTTTGGTAAAGCAGCGTGTCTCTGAAGTTGATGCTGTCCTTGCTGCAGGTGAACTTGGCGTAGTCACAAGCTGCTTTGATTCGGAGCTCCAGCTCCCGCTCTGATCCGTGAAGCGTTGAGCAGCCGGGCTCCGGCTCTGTCTTTGTTACCTGCAGACACAAACGTGACTTAAATTGTGACCAGGTACCACTGCTCTCTCTAGCTCTCTTTGTCCAACATCTCGGAACATGAATTTAAACATAAGAAGTTCTAAAATCTTACAAAAAGAGGTGTGTTTTCTCTTTGTTTTGGGACAAAATCTGATCTGTCATGACTTGGAGTCATGACATGGAAGCTATGTGAAACAAATGCTGTTAAAAGATATTTAGGGACACATTCAACCACATCTCTACTACATATAGTTTTGTTTTTGAATATCAAAATGTCCTGCTCTTTTTCCCCCAACTGAAAATGGACGCCACCCTCATCTTCCTATGGTACGTAAGGTAGATTTAAGGTATTTGTATTTGGTAAAAATTGGAGATAAAATTATGATAATTATGACAATTAAGTTATTCGAGGTGCACAATCACCTGATTGTATGAATTGTTGTTTTTCATAAAAAATTTTTTTAATTTTAGATACTTTATTAATCCCCTTAGGGAAATTATTCTCTGCATTTTGACCCATCCTAGAATTAGGAGCAGTGGGCTGCCACACTGAGTAGCGCCTGGGGAGCAATGGGGGTTGGGTACCTTGTTCAACTGAAAAATGGACGCCAGCCTCATCTTCCTATGGTATGTAAGGTAGATTTCGAGTTTACAGAAGGTAATTTCGGGGTAGTATAACTACAACAATTAAAACAGTAAGAAGAACTAAAATAAAAAGGTTGTGTTCTGGTCACAGGTGAGATCTGTACCTTCCTCCTCTCGGTCTGCTGTGACTGTGTTCCTGAAGTGGGCTCGGAGTCACTCAGCCACTGCACGGTCTTCTTCTGGTCGTCCCAGTCGGGCACCTGGTCTATTGGCTGCTGGAACACTAACTGGTGGAGCTTACATATCATTGCCCGGCCGTTCAGCGTCACCGGCTGGCCGGAGCTAAAGGTGACGGTCACCTCCTTAGAGCAACCGGCGTGAAGGTGTCCCACCTGTAACAGAGTAAACAACAGCGTCATCCTAAGAAAACCTACTGTCACCGTGTGATTATAACAGATATTATAAGCAAAGTAAATAGAAGTAAATAGAACATTTTCAATCCCAAAGTATTGGGATTGAAAATTTCTTCACCATCATCAAACCGTCTTTGAATCTAAGACATAGTGGGACAGGTTTTTACAAATTCAAATGCTTCTAAATACCACGTCTTCCCCTCATTCACTGCTGTACCTGTGGGGAAAAGATGATATGGTGTCCAGGGGAAGGCCACTCGAACCTCATTGCCTGGTTGCTGCTGTGGTTGGTCATAGTGAATCTCTCCTCATAACGACAATCCACGTGGCAGTCGCCAAAGTTCAGCACCTCATAGCTGCCTGTGAGAGAGCGACATAAGGTTAGTAGATGGATTAAAAACAAAAAACCACACACACACACACTTCCATGTTTCCATGCTGTCCTCCGCTGTCATTCTCTCACCTTTCTCATAATCTTCCTGATCCATCTCCTGCAAACACCTGCTGATGTTGTCCAGAGAGATCATCTCTGGGTGCGATTCCCCGGTCACTTTTATTATGGTCCTGCTTTGCTTGTTGTCCTCCACCTGCAGCGTCATCTTGGCCTTGACACTCAGGGGTTCGTTGGAGCAAAAACTGACCTCAAACTCCACCTGTTCATTCACGTTCAGCGTCAGGGTGGCTCTGCGCACCGCCTGATTGTCTGTGGAGGAACAGGAACATTAACTTACAGACATTTTAGTTTAAAACAATATTTCTGCCCACAATTTTTCTAAATTTGACAAATAAGAAGACCTTATGGCTCCAGAACAACTAAAAAGTTAAATTTTGCCCAGTTTTACTGTCTGGTCTCTGACATGTGGTTTTGTAGTGGCAACAAATACATTTTCTACGAGACTAGTCAAAAAATTTGACTTATTTTATCTTTGCAAAGTGAATATTTATAATCTTGAGCGACACTGAAAAAGGAAAACAGCTGACTAACTAAAAAGAAAAAAAGAAGAATTTAATTTCGCTAACTTAAGTTTGAATTAACTTAATTTCAGTGTTGCCAATTTCATGAATTGCTATCTGTTTGAGTGTTAGAAATTAGTTTTAGTTGTGTCAACCTTTTTATTTTACAATTTAATTTTCACATCACTTGCTAACTGAAGTTTGAATCAACTTAACTTTATTTGAGCATTACCAGTTCATTCACCAGCCATTCAGTTTTTACAGTGTAAGGTTTATTGTAAGTCTTCTGATAACTCAGAACCTAACTAAAGTAAAAATAGTATTGGTCTTATATTGTGTTGGTGTGCTTCTTAATTAATGTAGTAAAGACTGGTTGTATGACACTGTACACAGAGCGTTACCGGAGTCATCGTCGCCTTCCAGGTCAGTGTAGATGGAGCTGCAGTCAGAAGTCGATTCGAGGGTGAAAACACCGTGTTTATCCTGCAAGTCAATCTGGACCTGCACATCAAATAAAAAGCTTAGTCCACACAGTTCTCACTACAATAAAAACAAAATAAAACGACCAAAAGGATATAAATATTTCACCTGGGCTGGATATTTCCCATCGTTCAGCAGCACCAGAGGCAGGGAACGCCTCTGTCCGAGTAACACGCGTCTGAACGGCAACAGTAGACTTCCTCTGCTGTTCATCAGCGACGGATGCACCACGCACACACTGGGCAGGTTGCCCTCCCCCATTAGGTCAAACTCCAGCACCTTGTTCTTAACCAAAGGTGTCGCTCTGGATCCAGCCGGAAGAAAGAAAGAAAGAACGAAACGGTCAGTAAAAAAATCAAACAGGAATCAACCTTGCAATATACACAGTTGTATATATACCTGCTGGCTCCCTCCATTGCCACCTCAAACAGAGAACTGTACAGCTGTGTAGACCGCGGTGTGAAGGTGACCACAACAAACGTGTGAGACTTGCTGGGAAGGGTCAGTGTCGTAGTAGATAAATCAAAAACGTCCACGTTACGCGACGCCTGTAAAAAAAAAAACACAGACATTTTTTTTTTAACCTACTGTAACACAATCAACGATGAGTTTGAAGCTTTAGACACATTACCTTGCAGCTGCCCAATTTGAGGCACATGAAGAGCACACAGGGCACTTTGCTGTTGTTGGTGAGTTTGATGCGAGCTTGGCCAGTCTGTCCGACCAGGACTTTGTTGAATATCAACTTGTTCTCGTCCAGGACGTAAATGCATTCGGCGTCGCTGAACTCCTCCGAGGAGAGCTGTTGGCTGGTGTGGCACAGATGGTGCTCCTCAAACACGGAGGCCACGTCTAACAATATGCCTTCAGAAACATTTGAAAAAATAATCATGTTAAAAGAAGAAAATGTGACAGGTCGTCATTCCAGGTTTGTCCTTCACTTCATCCTCCAGTTTACAGCAAAACAAATTAAATTTGTACTTGTGTAACTGACTTGAATTCAGTGTATTTATCTAATCACACCATTTTTTAGACTTATTTACTTATGAAAGCTAAAGATACTAAAAAATATCTTGAAACAAGTAATTTTCCTAATTTTCTTGTTTTTTTAGAGGCATTTTTTGCAGTATTTGCACAGTTGAAGAATAACTGCATTTCAATTATATATGCTAAAGAATAGTGTCTGAGAACATGTGGAAAAACTGAAAACTAGAGTAAAGAAGTATGGAGTTAAGACTGAAAACAGTTTCACTCCAGTCTTCTGTTCAGAATATATTAGGCATGTTTAAGGATGTATATCCTCAAACACTATAATGACATGAATACACCCTCAACAAACTTTATCACCAATTTATCATTCATGCATGAATAATTGCATCTATTCTTATTATATTTTGTCCTCGGTGTAAAAACACAAAGAAATGCCGGTTTATTTAAGATTCCTAAATAGTTGAGGTAATGAAGTAGAGAAGAAGAAGAACAGAGAGAAGAGCAGATGTTCAGTAAACAGTGATGTTTGCAGACTTTGGTCCACACTGAAGCATGTGGGGCAATGTGTGGAGCAGAGAATGTTGCTGAATTTTACACAATTTAAAACCCCATTTAAAACCAAATGTCATTAGAGGTGGTCAGTAACACATTTTCCTGTGTCAGAAGACACAGGAACCCAGATAGAATCCAACCACAAGATGACTTACTCGGCTTGCAGACTTCAGCCAGCAGCTTGTACGGTATACCGTTGGGATGGTCTGCTGGATCACGGCCAGTGATGTTGATGAGCAAACCCTGGCTCCAGCTGCCCAGCTGATCAGCGGCACAGTCCACTATCACCATCTGCTGACACCCGGACTTTAGGTTTCCAGTGCAGGGAGTCACCGAGAAGATGCCCATGGCAAGGCGGCTCTAGAGCAGACACAGGAGAGGAGGAGAGGTTCATGAGAACATGGGAGTCAGACATGAGAAGAGATCGAGGGAGATGTAGATAGTCTTCCACTTTAAAAACCCAGGAAGTACAGGAAGTATGACGTAAATAAGCCTACACCCCAACTGAAATTATCCTGAGGACTTAGGTACGGATCACACGTATGCTTAAAGAGCAAACAAACAGGAGGTGCTGTATGGATTACATCGATTGCAGAAGCTGCCATTGCAAACTTTTACAGACTCCTACAGCACCATATTTAATTTCCCTTAAATCCTAGCAGATTTATTGATGGCTATGCTGGCTTCAAGATGATTTCAACAAACATAAATTGTGTTTCAGAGTTCAAAGTTTGAACTAAATTATGGTTAATTAGTTTAGGGATAATCAGATTTGTAAGCCACTGAGCTCCGTTACAAACAACCAGAGATAAGGGATAACATGCCTTTAAGATACCGTCAAATCGTTGGTAGAATCTCTCTTGCTAAGCTGCGAGTGTTTATCACGTACTACAATGACAACAATCCTCATAATGGCACAGGAAAGACACGATGGAAGCTCATAAGAACGTTAGGTTAATCACGTAACGTTCGTTCGACCATTAGGGAGCTAGGACAGTGAACAGTCTCAAGTTCTGTGAATGCCTCTGCGATCCTCTCATAAGGGGGCAGCAAGACGGTTTGCCGATGCAGAGCAGAGTGGGCGAGCTGGGGTGAAGGTTTTGATTAATTAGGAGGTTTATGAGGGGTGTGCGTCGCCTGCGGCCCGTGCGTAAACCTCTGGTCCAGTCATGGGATTTACCCACGGTTCTTTACCCACGGTTCTCATTAGAATTTGCTCATTTAAAGGTACTCTCCCTTAAGACTATCCTGCTGCTGGCTCTGACTTCAGCTAGACGGATAAGTGAGTTTCATGCTTTGTGCACGTCTCATGTCTGCAGTTCTCCGCAGATTATGGGAAGGTGATACTGCGTCCTAACCCGGCTTTTGTGCCTTAGGTTAGTGATTCTGCCTACAGCTGTTCCACGCTTGAGCTGCTCGCTTTTCACCCACCACCGTTTGCAGGAGCCCACTCCACCAGGGGCATGGCCCCCTCGCGGGCCCTGTTCAGGGGCGTATCAGTGAAGGATATTTCTGCCACTGCCAGCTGGGCATCCGCACACACGTTCATTCAATTTTACAGGATGGATGTGACAAAGACTTCTCTGGCTCATTCAGTCCTGAGTGTGGGTTCAGGTTGATTGCGTGCTAGCCCCTGGGGAGGGTTTAGGGTGTTGACCCACCACGGGTCGCGGCTTTGTAGGCTTCGGAGAATGCAAATCCGGGAGTGGGCTGTATCTCCCATAGTGAGATACCGAGGGAGGTTTGAAAGAGAACGTTAGGTTACTCACCTAACCCCAGTTCTCTGATAACCAAGTGAGGTATCTCACAACACTGCCCTACTTGGGCAGGGCACTATAAGGGGGGCGAGCTGGCCCGTGCATCTCGAGCTGATTGGTATGACAGACGTGGTGTCATTGGAGCTTCCATGATCGGTCACGCAGAGGGCGTTTCCCATAGTGAGATACAGAGGGAGGTTTGAAAGAGAACCATAAGTTACAAAAAAAAAAACCACAAGCACAAGAACAAAACAACAACTGTCACTCTCTTACCTGTACAATACTAGTGTCCTTCTGTAAGGACTCACGCCTCGCTCTGGAATTGGCCGCATTCATCTGTATCTTCTTAACTGGACCCCTGAGACCAAGACACAGTGACAGAGTTACATTAACATGACACAACTTCAAAAAGGCCACACATTTTATCCAGTCAGTGAAACATATGTATGTATACTGTGTGTTCTATTCTCCTACCTCACTACTATAGATGAGTCTGGGATCAGAGCCGGTGGAGATTGGTTGGTGATGGCGAAACTGTACTCAAAGAGTCCGTTGTTGACAATAATGAAGCTCTGGCTTCTTTTGCTGCCATGATAGACCAGTGGACCAAAGTTGAGCTCATGGGCAGGTGAGATCTTGTACCTGAAGAAAGAAATTGAAAATGTTTTAAAGCGGGATGCTACACATCACAATATTGGCATTGACTGTACTGTAATTTGTTAAAAGGTGATATAATGTATGTAAGAATATTATGATATTAGACCTCAAATTTTCACGATTTGTCATCAGAGATTGAGGAAAAAAAAAAAAGTATATAAAAGATTATAATACTGGCTTCAATGATACCTGTAGTGCAGACTTTATTCACAAAACAAACTTTAATTTGCGGGCCACAAACTGCATTTCTGTGTGGTGTATTGGTCTGTTGCGCCACCCACTGTTGCCCATCTAGTAACACAGCTAGTAGCACTTCAACACACGGCGATGCCAGCAGTGAGCAGACAGCAGCAAGCTGCTAAGCAACAAAACTGAGCCTAAAAAGCCTCAGTATCCCCCTCAAAAACGCCTCATTAAGAAAGGGTATAGATGGTGAAAAGCAAAGAGGAAGCTGATGCCAGGATTAAAAACAGAGAATTTCAGCCAAGGTTATCTAACACTTTATCTCTCCCTCCCTTTTATACACTTTGTTGATGGATATTTAACGTATATAACATTTTTATGGTCTGTTAATGTTGCTGTTGTTGTCTCCTCTCGTCCTGTGATAATGCTACACTGGTGTTTTAAAGCAGACACACTTTTACTCTCAATATCCACTTATTGTTATACACTCAGAATTAACCAAATAGGTTATTTTACGAAAATAAAACAGGCAATGGGGCAGTTATTTGTGCATGTTTTTGTACATTAACACAGTGTAAAGCTGAGTGAAGTGCAGCGTCTTGTCGTACATATTTTACATACATCACTTTTGATAACTAGAGCATATTATCATAAAAAGGATGACAGACACTATGAGTCATGCTTTCACCTGGAGAAGACGGCTTGAGCTGAAACTTTGAAGGATAACATGGCTATGATTTCACCGACGCTCCCAATGTGCGGTTCAATCACCTGCAGAGGAGAAGTTTAGTGAGTGTTTTATATAGTTGTCGTCCTGTTTATATAGTTAATTAAAAAAAACACAGAGTTTAGGCTGAGACCTGGCAAGGCAGCACAGCTTGCTCTTTGAGTGATACTTCTGCTGTGGGGTTGAAGATAATTGACACTATTGTGGCCTTCTCGTGGGGCTTTAGAGAACCGTACTGGGGGGAAACGGTGAACATGGAGTCCAACTTTGGCTGGTTTGAGTTTGTTCGTTTCACTGAAAACCTGGAGTTAAGAAAAGAATAAATGTTAAAGAAAAACATATGGTGACATAAATATGTTTTACATAAAGAAAATTTCATGGAGTAGGTTTATTGTTGCTGTATTATGATACTCACGTGTAGGCAATTTCATATTTTCCTTGGTTTTTCATCTTGAGAGTCATTTTGGACTCATTAAAGACTTTGATGGTTCCAAAATCCAGACATCCATCTACCACAAAAGAGCAGCATATAGTAAATTAACTTCTATTATTATATTCTGTTAGTAACATCAGGGGTTAAACTTAGACACTCAATGGAAAACACCTTTTTTTTAATTCTTGCATGAATAGTTTTACTCCTTTTACCTCTTTTTAACACTTTTAAATGAAGCTTATCATTTCTTTTATAATTTAAAAATTGCATTGATTTACATCAATAATTTGCCTATATGTTGTTTTTAAATCTTACTGAAAAGTAGCTTTTGTGTATAAAATGTACTTTATAAATAAAAATGTCTGCCTGACTCACAACGCTGAGACTAGTTGTGTATTTATAGAGCACTTGTAAGATAATTTTTTTGACCATAATAATAATAATAATAATAATAATAATAATAATAATTATTATTATTATTATTGAGTTGTTGTTTTCTTGTTGTGTCCTACCTGGTGAGATGGCCAGATTTATATCGTAGGCTTCAGCTGACACCTTTATGTTTTCGGTGTTTACGATGCCGAGAATGTTGGCCTCGTCACACACCTGAAACAAAACACATCACGGACACTTTTACATACACATAAAACTATCTCTGTGCATCTCTATCTGACCAAGTTTTCCACATCTTTGAACAACCTTGTTATGAACGTGTTTTAAAGCTCCACACGTATGTGCTTGGAACTATTTGGCACTGAGTATTTACCGCTACTGTCGTGATGTTTGTTTACCTCTAGTCGTAGGAGCTTCTTGATGTGGAGCGGCCTCTTGGCACCAAAGTGCACGGTCAGCGGGTAAGAGGTGTGAGGTAAGATGGTTCCGTGATCCTCTGGGACACTGAACTCATCACCCAAGTCCTCTAAACCGTGCAGTTTCCATGACACAGGCAGAGCGGTCTTATTATGGAGCGTCACGCTGCGGCTCTCTCGCCTACAGAGAGAGGGGAAAAAAGCAAAAAGGAATAGAGAAACCCACGAGGGGCCTAGACAGTCAATAATTGCTACTGTCCCTTAACTTTTGTACAGTATTTTTTTACTTTTTCATGCTGCTCGCTCTCTTTGTAGAGCTTTAGGAACATCTATGGTGGCCTTGAAGTGCAAAACACAATGACTAAAACAAAACTGAAATGTTGTCTTTTTGTGTTCATATAGAGTTTTTCATTTAACTTTGTTTAGTTGTCATTTATCCTTATCCTCTAAGTTTCACACATTGTATGAATAAATCATTCTTTTCCAGATACACATCTCCACAGAAGACACATATGGAGTATAATATACTCAACACTATACAGGCTGGTGAGTTGTTCTTTTAGTGCTTTTCCTGGAAGACCTTTGAGTACAGTCTCGCACTCTGACTGAGATTTGCTGCTGTGCTTTTTCTTTTTGTGGTTGTTGTAATTTCCACTTCAGGGCCAAATAAAAAAATCACTTCACTTTTAAAACTACATTTTAAAAAACACATTTACCTGTGCAGTAGAATCCTGTCAAAGTGCATATGTTTGTTTTCCAGCTCCAGCTCTGGCCACGCGCCCCAGCATGAGATGTTGATGACCACCACGTCTGGATTGTCCTTGATGCAGCACACAACACTGTCCTTAAAGTGTCCCACTTTGGTTGGGTAGGCCCATACTTTCAAATCCTGGAAAAAACAGGAGTGACTTGTTTTAATTTAGCTCTTTTGTACGATTAATATCAATGGACATTCTTTTTAGCGGACAGCGTGACGGTACCCTCTTCTGGTACGGTTTTAGAGTCATGGTTGTGGGATCCAGCAGATATGTGGCGGCCTGGTGGTCGTGATGGAAATGGAACTGAACCTCCGCCTCCATGCCTGAATTGTTCTGAATCACAAACCTCTCTGTGTTCTCTGGAAACTCATTTTCCTTGTATCTACAAACATGCAGAGAGAATACAGAATAAGCATTAAAAAAAAGAATGATAAATTCACACACACACATGATGTTTTCTCCTCCACCACTCTACTCTACGTCCCTTTACCTCTCTCTGGTTTTGCCACAAATTAATGGCCCAAACTCAAAGTATCCAGGATTGATGATGTAGGTCTTGTGCAGCCCCTCCTCA
The DNA here is from genome assembly GCF_019176455.1 of Solea senegalensis. Taxonomy (NCBI): domain Eukaryota; kingdom Metazoa; phylum Chordata; class Actinopteri; order Pleuronectiformes; family Soleidae; genus Solea; species Solea senegalensis. The sequence goes on from NC_058030.1 coordinate 2,982,171, forward strand.
ATTTGTGGCACCTTTTTACTGTGAGCAAAAAGAGTCCTGGGGAAAACATACATGATAAATAAGTCCAAGTCCAGTCAAAATGTTGTCAAGAGTTTTATGATAACGAGAGAAAAGGTCCTGAATTGGCCAAATAAATTTGACGTATGAATTGTTTGGAATTGGGTGAAAATGTAGGAGAAAAGAGAAACCAAAAAATAATAGCAATAAATAATATTTCTTCCCAAATAATAATGAGACTTCCCAGCTAAGAAAGAGAATGGGGAAACAAACGTTAGGACTTGCTGACTCAGCCATCCCAACTAATTGAAAGAAATTGTTGTTTGTTTTATGTTTTTTTTCTTTAATCTGTGATAAACCCCAAAAACAAAAATGCTGACTAACATGTAGTTTTGGCAGATGGCGGGGTAAGTGCAGACTCCTCGGCAGAGCAGCTTGTAGTGTCTCAGGTTCCCCACCAACTCAAAGTTGAAGACCTGTTCGAACGTCCCCAGGGAGTCTGAGTAGAACCAGATCTTCAGGACCACCTCACTCTTTGCAGGTATAACCCAGCGGAATGACTTCAGGCTGCACGTCCACACACACACAGTTAGTAACATAAACAGGGAAAGAAATGCAAAAAAAGACAACAAATATAGTGTATTTTTTTTTCACGCTCGCCTCTGTTGACGTTTCAGCTCTAAGATTCCCAGGTGTTGTTCTTGTTCATTGCAGTCAATCTTGGCGGAGACGGGGAGCATACACCGGGTCGAGCCCTTTGGTTTAGCCTTGGCTGATGCTTGACGTTTGGCCCTCTGACACTCTCGACCCCGTTTATCCTTGTCCTTTGAAAGTAAACGTACATGAAAGTTTCACCTGCTTTGATCCCACCTAAAGCAGTCCGTGTCCATGTGAGTCCGTGTCCAATGCAGGAGCGGAACACACACGCACACAAACACGCACACGTGTCAACCTGCTTCATATAAATGCAAACGCTCTGGTTTCAAACCACATGGTTAACAAACATGTAAATAAGTGACATTTTTAACCATTTTAGTCACAGTTCAGCAAGTACAGCTACAGTCCTGCTCTCTGGCTCCCCCTTTCTCTCTCATACGTACTGCAGCCTCACAGCAGCAGTCTGCTCTTCTCTCTGTTCTTCTTCTCTACTTCATTTCCTCATTTTTGCAATTTTAAATAAAGTGGGAGCTCTTTTCTGTGTGTTTTTGCATCATGGTGAGACTCTGTAATTCTTTACTCAGGAGTTGTAATTTTTGCACAGTTGTATTTAGTTCTCATTCAATATTTTATACTAACATCTATATAATGTATGAAGAGGAGAAACTCTGTGGGTGTAAATTAGGTGAGTCTTTTGTTCAGCGGCTACAATCAGGTTTCCCCTGTGTCCCTGCTGCAGCACAGTTAAGTAAATGTCTGTAACTTAGTAGTTAATAAGAGCAAAGTACTGGTTAATCTCGTCGCTCTTGAAAACAAATCATTCTGAGCGTGAAACCACATCTACCTTTAAAGACAATACGTCCTCCAACAAGTCTTTCATCTCTTCACTGTGTTTGTCCAACCCTGAAGGATCCAGGAGGGTGAAACAGTCGCAGATGGGTTGATTGTTTGTTTCCTGTCTGTCTTTGGGAAAAGGGAATATTGACAGGGTGACGGTGGGAGAGATGGTGGCTCCCAGCCCTAAATCGTCCAGAACCTATTGGGACATCAAAGAAGAAGAAAAAGGAGACGGTTTAAGGAAAATTGAGTCATAAATAAACTTTATGAATTAGGATTAATGACAAAAAAAACTCAACTACCTCATCCAGTGAAGGCAGGGCAGTGCCTTTGAGCAGATTTTCGGCACAATGTGGACCATCTGTCGCTGATAAATTCAGCACAATGAGCGGGATGTAGTTCTTTGGCAACTTGGCTCTGTCACTGACTGCTTCGGATCGCACTATCATCTGACTTGGCATCGGAGATGCTGCCTTGGGATTGGCTTTCTTGCCTTTCTTGTCAACAAAGTTCTGTGTACACAGGATTATGAATGAGGAGATTGTTGGGATCGAGCTGTGGTAATAATGCTCAACATGTTTGTCTTAAGTATTATTATTAGTAATAGTAGTAGAAGTATTTTACAAAAAGTTTTGTGTAAGACGTTTCATTGTTACTCTTAACACTGCAGTACAGGGTTCCTTCCTCTTAACACTGAAATCAGGGTTCCCACACCTTGGTTGAGACCAAATTCAAGGACTTTTCAGGATCAATTCCCTCAAATTCAAGGACCAAATGTACTGACACAGCATAAGATGGGAGGGCAACTTGAAAGAGTCACTTCTCCCATGGCTTCTCCCAAGTGTTTGTCCTTGGGATCTTGGTCAAATCAGTCTTTTAATTGTCTTTGGTGAGACAGAGCTGTTGGAATTTTCATTTCCCAGGCCCCATGTCGTCACGTTCTCTCTCTTGCTTTAACACGACTCGCTCATTGTTCTGCGTGGAATCTCACGTCAAATGGTGGAGAGAGAGAGACAGGGCATGAAACAGCAGGTGGCGTCGTAACAGACAAGGGAGACGTCGTTCTTGCACAAAATTCAAGCACTTGCAATGACCCATGTCTATTTAGGGCGATTTTCAAAACCCAACCAACATTCCTGGTGTACTTAGACCCATTTCTAAGCTGCAAACTGACCCGTTTGTCAACTACCACCTCCTCTGGCACAGGTGGGGCTTCTTCTTGGGGGACAGGAAACAGGAGCATTGCCTGGGTCCGGTCCCAGTGTTGCAGAATGTGCTCCACCTGCATCTTACTCAGCTTATATGCACTGAACAGGGACAGCAGCTCATTCACGAGAGCCTGGACACAGAAGCAAAGGTGATGACAGAAGACAAAACATGTATGTTTTCAAGTTGTTACTATTAAAAAAAACATAAAACATGAATGAGGCCTATTTAAATGACACAAGATTCAAACAAAGCAATTTTCTGCCTGAAGATGAAATAGAGAATGTATATGGAAATACTTGATTTTATAGTTGTGTGTGTTGAAACAAGTTGCTATTTTCAAAACGTGACATGGGGTGCAACATCTGTTTATTTATTTTATTACTACTGAACAACACTGACAAGGCCATTAAGAGCTTTAAAAACAAACATTAAATTCTAACATTGAGTAGACACCAGTGGAGAGAAAAGAGGATGGTCGTGTTGGTTAGAAGACGGTGCACTGTATTTCTACTCACCTCTTCTTTCTCCTGTGCGTCTGGGTGATGAGAAGAGTCTGCCGGTGGTGCTGGCGGTGGGTGGTCTTGTTGGTATTTCATGACAGCGGGCATTCGTAATAACATATTCGTAATGTCTGTTCTCTTTTGTGACTCGTCTTCCGCTTGTGCATGAGACCCTGTAGTGACAACAAAGAGGATTAAAAAAAAAAAGAATCAGATTATTATATTACGAGAGATCGTATGCTGTATATTATTAAAACTGTTCCAGTGCCAGTGGATTCCAAATAATTTTGCTTTTATTTCTGCCTTTTGGCAGAGGCTCTGAGTTCAACACATTTCCACAGGTTTCATAAATATTGTGTGTGTGTGTGTGTGTGTGTGTGTGTGAGCGTGTGTACCTGGTATTCCTTATGTTGTGGGGAAATCTGTTTACACACTCACATTATGAGGACTATCCAAAAAAATCAAGTCCCCATAGAGTAAACTATTACATTTTAAGGTGAAGACATGTTTTAAAGATAGGCTGAAGTCAATGTAATGTCCTCTGATGTCACGAAAACCAGTGAGTGTGTGTGTGTGTGTGCGTGTGCTTATGTGCTGGTGGACTGTTTACCTTGAAGTTTCTGTGGTTTGTCCTGTGCCATGATACAAGCATAGGAGTCAGACAAGCTGACCATGTCTTCCTTTCTTCTTCTTTGGTGTTTTGCAGCTGTGCCGTCCGTCCGTTCTTTTCCCTTCTCCTCTTCCACGTCTGGGACGTTGCTGTCGGACAAACTGACCCCGTCTCGCTTCCTTTCACTTTGGTTGTCCTCTGAAGTTGGCGTTGACGATGCACAGCTGTCTTCTTCCTCTTCTCTTTCCTTCGGCGTTTCCTCTATCACGGCGGCAGCAGGGATGTGAGAGTTCACCTGTTCCCCTTTTTTTGAAGTGTGGGTTTTCTCCACCACGGTCGGCATCTCTCCATTACAGCCGGCTTCTTCTTTCTCCTTTATTTCCTTCCGTTTCTCCTCGATCAAGTTGGCAGTGTAGGAGTCGTACAAGTTGACCGCGTAGATGTATTTGCGGTTCTTGAGGGCCTTGAGGACAAGTTGCAGTGTGCTCGCCACCGACTCGGTGAACACTGACTTCAGACCTTCAATCACGACGCCACGGTGACAGTCGTTTGCCTGTTGTCACAATAACAAAGACAAAGAGAGCACAAACTCATAATAAAGATAATTCTCAAACACATGTTAACATGCATTATACACTTTATCTGATGTCTGCTTTACTACTATTTCATTATCTTGTTTTATGGCCTGGATTTTATTTTACCCTCATGTATTCATTTTATTGTGCAGTGCATTAAGTGAGTCAGTGCATGAACCCCACTGAAGCAAATGCCAATCGACTATGTCGACATGGTAAGTATTGAATCTTGAATCTTTTTTGGCTGTCAGGGCTTTCTTCCCACATTCTCCTTTTGATAAACTGCAATTAAAGCACACAAAGGCTGCTATTGCACGACAATGCAGACTAAACGATACTTGTACATGGGTGTCCATATAATTAACTGTATGTCCATAGATGTACATATGCTGCTACAATATTTTTATATTTTCAATGTTTAGTCTTCTAAATCTAAAATGTATTATTAAGGGTGTCGAGTTGGTGATGCACCATCCTCCTTCCTTGTGCAAGAATCGTTGTATCGTGATATTATTGGTATTGTGGACCATGTATCACGTATTGTATCGTGATGAACTCACATTGCCATGCACACTAGTACTAGAATTAGAATGTTGGTGTAGAAAAAAAGGCATTACACTGCCAAAAAAACTTTTGTGAGTAACTACCAAATTAGTCTGTGGTCTCTAGGACCCTGCGTTTGATGACCTGGTCTCTCCCGCCTCTAACCCCACCTTACAGTATACACACACAATGCTTTCTGTAGATGTGTGTTTCTACAGTACTAAGTTATCTGTTGTATATCTGTAATGTAGTGTGACTTCAGACCAGACTCCATCCAGGAAAATGAATTGGAGCTGCATGAAATAGGAAACAGCAGCAGCAGCAAGAATTTTAAATACTGCACAATCTTGTTCACGCCAAGCCAAAATTGTAATAGCGATTAAAATAAGATTGTAAAGTCCTACTGAACATTCAATGTTTATTTTTAGCAGCAGAATTCACTTCTGAAACGTTTCACGGTGTTTTCAAGTCGTAGCGTTGTTGTATGACGTGGTCTCGATTTAGTGCTTCTTCTGCCTCACCTGCTCAGTCGTGACCTAAAAGGTCTGTTGTGACAGACACGAAAACGCACAATAAAAGCAACTGCTGTCCACTTTCTCACACAGAAAAATAGTGTACGTTTTTACCTGAAATCTTTCCGCCAGGATATCAACCAGTAGCTGGTCAGGTAACAGTCGGCAGAGTGTGGTCACAGTTCCTCCCTGAAGCAGAGTAAAGTCTTAATCATAATTATATACAACTACCTAAATTATATACAACTACCAAAATTAAATAAAAAAAACATATAAAACAATTATTGACGATACAGGACTCGAGGAAATTACCAGGCAAAGGTCCATGTACGGCTTTTCGGCCTCACGTGCGGCTGAAGAGACCCGCAGAGAGCTTGATCTGTGAGCTGAATGTCGGGCTTCAGCGTGTACTGAAGATACATGTTTTGCGAGACCTTCAATGGAAACAAGTAGATGTTTTCATTTGGACCTTCATGTATGCATTACTTGCCCTAGCCTATACACCATTGACACATTTAAATCATGACTTAAAGGTAGGGTGGGAGATCATTTTTTTGGGAAAAGCTACTGCCAAGAAAACGGCTTATGCAGAGCGATCCAAGACGAGAGTGAATATTGGTGCATCGGTTGAACGCTGGCGACAACTGAAAGCTCAGAAAGGGCTGCAAAGTGATGCCATGGTGGTGCTGTTTCTACTGAACCGGTAGCTTTCAATAGAAGAAGTGTCCAAAAAATGATTAGGCGCAGTGCTATAAGGCGCACCTAAAAACCTCAAATTTTCTCAAAAGCCGACAGTGCGCCGTATAATCCGGACGAGACGGAGCCGGGCATGTTGGATCCCGTATTCGCCCAACCGTTTAATTTGGACACTGAAGAAGAAGAATTCGAGGGATTCGCGGATGAGAAATAACTTGATAAAGTGAGCTTTACATGTTTATTTTGTGTGTTGTGTTGTGTGACATTAACGTTTGAGCAACGTTGAGTTATTTATATATTGTTATTGCTTTGCACTATTTCGAGTGTTACTATATTGTGATAGCACTAACGTTTGATTTACCGTAACAGTATCAGACTGTTTTTTACGTGTTTATTGAATCCAGGAAAAGTTCCCCTCCACAATGTGATATAAATGTTGCACTACATGTTATACCCTGCTGTTGTTAAAAGATAAACGAAATACCACATCACATAAAACAGCTGTTTATTCATGTTGGGAGTAAACGGAGTTGTCAGAACGCTGGTTTGTAATCTATAAATAAAGTTTGACTGACCTATCTGACTGTTTTGTTGACATTCCCTTTAGTGCAGCTCCATCTAATGAATGCATAACATAACCCCAGCCTCTACTGTAGTGTCTATTCTATGCGCCTTATAATGCAGTGCGCCTTATATATGGACAAAGTTTTAAAATAGGCCATTCATTGAAGGTGCGCCTTATAATCCGGTGCGCTTTATAATCCGGTGCGCCTTATAGTGCGGAAAATACGGTAATTCAAAATTAGTCACGCTTGGGACTCAAAATGCTTGTATTGTGCATTATTTTAACTTTTAAACAATTATTTTATTTTAACATTATTTCACAAGTTTTATTATATTAACCTGAACAACATTGCACTGTTGATTAGAATGTTACACAGTATATTAACAGTATAGTATATGTGTTCTTCTTTGTGTTCTATACACAAAAGTCTTGCTACACTTACCCGCGTTCTTCCCATAAACACTAGCAGCAGAGTCGTAGAGCTGCCTTGCCTTGCGAGCGATAGGAGAAGTGCCATGTTTCAGCACATCTGTGACCACAGCATCAACAGTCAGACACGCCCCTCCGTAGTGTTGAGCCACAGCAATCGCTGTGTATGACCCATCTGGGGAACAAGACGGAGAAATAATAAGATATTCAGATGCATATTTCACATGCACATATAGTCACCACAAACTCATAGTAATAGTAATTCATAATCACTGTTGTTGTACCTGTCAGTGGAGCGCCATAGACAATGACAGCAATGCCTTTGCCTGTGGCTGAAGACAGACCTGGTCCCTTCCTGCTTATCTCTGCAGAGATCTCTGAAATGCATTTAAGAGGAAAATTAAGCTTGTACACAGTAGAGTGTGTAGGTCAGCAATTCTCCAAGTGTGAGCTGCATTATTAAATATAAATAAGTTTTGCTATTCCGTTTAAAATTGCTGTTATAAGGCATGATACAAAGCCACGGCATTTAAATGATGTGTTATTTTTGTCTTTTATATAGCAGGCAATATATCTGTGACATGTTATGTGTAAGAATCCAGTGTCAGCAGCTCAGCATACAGGCCTAACTAGGGGTGATACAATTATTCGATTCATTTCGATTGTTAAATGAATCGTCACCTATTTTGATAATCAATTTATTGGTTTTTAGGGATTTTTCTTTATTAAAACATGATTTCTGATCGTTTTAGCTTCTTAAATGTGAATATTTTCTTTGCTCCATAGAACAAAGAAATCATTAAAACTTAATAATTGTTTGTGGACCAAACAAAACATTTGAGAGAATCATCATTTCCAGGTTTGACAAACACTGATCAATAGTTACATCTGAACCAAACGATTACTCGATTAATCTGTAATAACCACATGCATGTGAAAGATATGCAAATTCGGAAAAAAGTGAAGTGGGCTGATTTATTAATCATCCCATGTGCCATGGTCCTGGCACAACTCGACTTTCCTCGGCATGGGTTTGGTTGGTTTTACATTACTGTATAGTACCAGGTACAATTGTTGATGGAAATGCAAAAAAAACGTGCCATGCCGAGGTGAGTCGAGTTGTGCCGGGACCGTGTAGTGGAAAAGCTGCAATAGTCACGTGAAAACAATAATATATTTATGGGGAATTATTGATCCTAGTCTTGTGTGTGGATGACAGTCATGATCAAGGGGTGGGCTGCTGTAGGTTTATGATTTTATTGTTAGTAAATGATGACATGAGTGTCGATGAGCGCCTGAAACTACCGCTGTCTTTCAGCTGGGAGCAATACTTCTTGTAGTAGTCAATGACTTCTTTGGGGAGACCTTCTCCTGGGACCCTGGGGGGCAGCAGCAGTATGTTGTTGTCATCATAACCAGGTATCACACGCATGATCTGTACAGGATGATGTGAGAGAGGAGGTGGGAAAAGACCCAAGAGAAGAGTGGAGAAATGTAGATACCTGAAAATTCAATGTTCTTGAAGCTTCAGGTCTTCTCTACGCAACACGATACCAATTATGTAAATGATTTAGAGACAAATAGCAGGTATGTTTTACAGTGTGAATGACAGCAGATGACCCGCCAGTTCTCCTGCTCTCAGAACAACCCTTCTAATCGAAAGGTCTCTTCAACAATCCAAAATGGCAGTGGCCAAACTTGAAATGGCCAGTTGAAAAACCAATTGGTGACATCACAGACACAATTGTGATATCAGGTGTAAACACAGACCTGCAGGAATAAATCAGATTTGACGTCTTCTTTGTGTTGCTTACCTTTTCCTCCTGGAGATACTGCGTGTCAAAGTCCAGGGAGTAGAACTCGATGGGAAAAGAGTAGCGGTTTTTGACTATGACCTCAGCTTCAGCGTCGTGGCTGGCAGGCAGGCAAGGTCTCAGCTCCAGCACCGATGGGTAGAACTCAAGTTGTGGGTCCTCACCTTGACCTTGTGCAGTGATGGACAACTTCTTGCTGCTCTCTTCCACATGGACCACCAGCTGCCTGTTGTAAGACAGCTGCAGCGACGCACGCACACACAGTAGGTCACTGTCGTTAACTTTGTAAAAACTGTTGTACACAGAGTCTTTTCACAATTTCATAAAAGCAATAACAAAAACAAAAAAACCTGGTTGTTTTACAGTTGGATGGAATAAATGCTTTTTGCATAAACACAAACACTCCCTCAGTCATGTCTGATAGTTTTGCCTGACATAGCCTGTCTCTAGATCTAATGGCCTGCAGCTTTGAGTAAAGTAAATTAAGTTCATTTGTACAGCATGTCTCACAGATACTATATAAAATAAAAGAGGATAACATTACACAAACATTTCTGTAACACCTTTAATTGTTTAAAATAGATAAAGAGATATACTCTATGTTTGACAAAGGAATAACAACTGATTTTTTTGTCAAAAAACATCTTCAGTGACAAATCTGTGGGTCCTGACTCAGCTTGACTCTGTGCTTTCCTGTACCACCATCTAAAGTCTCAGTTTAAATCCTCACCTCTTCAGTCGGGCTGAATCTTATCTGGACATTAACTCGTTCACCAGGTGCCAAAGTGCCGGAGGAGGGAATCATCACAAACACGGCTGGAAGTGGTTCCTGTCCCTGCAGGATCTTCTTCCGCAGGTACGAAGGCAGGAATTTATTTACCTGCAGGAAAAGCAAGAGCAGAAGTCAGTGTGACACTCTCATACTGTATATTAAGTATGTGTCATGCTATTGTTACATGGAAATCATAGCAGTACTTTATGTAAAGGCTTCACGTCCTCGGCGATGCTCCAGAGACAGTGCACGGGCTCGTGATTCAGCAGCTGTATCGTCCTTATCTGATGGGCCACGGATAATAAAACATAAAGATTTAGCTTTTTCCACAAATCTCATGTCTGTTTGACCACAGCAGAATGTTTTTTTAAGCATCACTTGCACCTTCTTGCTACTTCAGCTTAAAACAAGCTAAATATTCTTAATTTCATTAAAAGTTTCTTGTTTTGCCAATGGAATAAGGGACTTTCTGCCTGGCTAGAACACGTAGATTACAAAGTAGATTGTAAATCTAGAGTCCAACTGTAATGTTCCATAAAATGAGGGCAAACAATTTGTCCAAACAAAAATTAGACAAATTTATTTTATCACAAGCAAATAAACTATGTCAACTATGAAATGTTCACTTAAAAATGAGTCTTCCTTTACTTGATGAAGCCGACATTAAGAATGTATACCGTAGATCATTTCTTACATTTGCCCACACACCTGACAGTGAGTTTTACTTCTGTATCAAACCTAACACACAAACCAGCAGCAGGATTTTAATGCAAACCATTGTCTAAACTTGTTACTTGTAATTTAATTTTAAAGTAAGTTGTAAATGTTTTCTAAAATAATTGGATTACTTTCCTAGTGCAAAACTTGCGTGCCAAATTCCCTTTTCCTTCTTAGGCATAATATAGGAACAATTTCCCAGAAATTAGGCTTATTTTTCTTTGCTGAAAATCAATTTTTGCAGTGTAAGGGTTTGACCACATCATTAACCACAGCAGGCAGCTCACTGGTTTCTCGATAATGCTGCTCATTAATGAGCGTTGCACACTCTCAGTAGAATTAAGCAGTGGGCAGAGTTTGTGTGTTCATCTACTTTAAACAAGTAAAATGAAATAGACACACATTTGTCTCTCCAATTTTAGGGAAAAGTGATTTAATTCATAAAAACACGAACATTCTTGTTTCCACTCAACTCACCTCGGCACAGCACGGTTAAGTTGCGTTTCCACAAGCATCGTACCTGGTACCTGGTACTTTTTTATGCGTGACGTCGCCAGACTGCCGGCCACTGATTGGTCAGAGTGCCGTCACAGGAAGAGAAGTCCGACACAAGACTCAAGCCAAACAATGCCGAACTGTAGATCAGTTAAAAATACTTAACAATCCCTAAAAACGTGGGTTAATCTCCTACAATTACCAGGGAAATGTCTAAAATCTATATTTAACAGAGGAGTCTGGTGCTCTCTGCTCCGGACATGGAGGAAGTACTGAACAAATACTTTTGTTTTAACTGATTAACTGATTCTAATGATTCAGTTACACTGAAAACAACTGCTTTACAAGTCACTGTAGTGGAAAACCAACCTGTGCCGTGCCGAGGCGAGCTGGGACCGTAGGTGCAAAATCTGTAGGGCTACAAAATAATATATCCCATACAGTAATTTCATTGTTGCTTTGTGTTACCTGACACATGCCACACTGTATAGGATCAAACTGCAGTGTATCCGTGGAAATGGTGACGGCCGGCATGGTCACAACTGCACACAGCCGCAGATGAACCGTTGGGCCACCCGTAACCTGGGAAACCAAAAAGATAAACGTCCCAAGAACACGTGATTTCAAATAGAAATAATGACGACAGTATTTATGCACAAATGCAGTATAAGCATACGTTTCCCGTACCTGTATTGGCATGACAACACACGTTTTCCCCGTGGGCAGGTTGGCTCTTTGAGGATCAAAATCCACTGTGAAAGTCACGGCTTCGCCACAAGGCAGGTTCTTCACTCGTTCAAATTCAGCACTGAAACCTTTGAAGGAACAACAACACCACCATCACAACTCATTGTTTTACGTGAGGTAGAACATCCGTCCTCTACTGGGGACCCAGCACCTGGGGGACCAACTCCAGTGGCCCCTGACCCTAACACATGATTTAATGGTAGGATGGAGGAAGAAAACCCTCACGGACAAGGAGAGAACAAGCAAACTCAACACAGAAAGAACATGAGACGGACAGGGGGTTCAAACCCAGAGCCTTCTTGCTGTGAGGCAACAGTCCTAGCCACTGTACTTGTATATGAAAAAGATGTTTTTTATAGTGTAGAATACTAACAAGAAGAAGATAATACAAGTGTAAATGTACAAATTACACTAAAGATGTAATGTAATGTAAAGATCTATAAACTGGTATCTCCAGCATACAGTAACTGTAACATGATTTTCTACAGGCCTCATTGTACATGTTCTTTGTAGTAATTGCAGGGTGAGTTGGCATTTAACACAAAAACAGAGACAAAAGAATTGAAAAAGACCTGAATAAAAGAATGGTAATGTTACCTGTGTCTGTGAGAGGTTTTAAATTGGCATGGAAGGACACAGGAATTAACCCAGCGTTGGTGACAGTGACAGTGTGACTGTGCACCCTGCCAAGAATGACATATCCAAAATCCAGCATGTACTCTGGGAGCACGAACCTGCGAGGGGAGCAGAATAATGGGGTGTGGAGAGACAGATTATGACGTCACTAACAACCTAACATAATATATTTCAAGTCATAAGATGTGGGTGAGCATGTGAAGAGTGTTTTGCCTTGAAAATTAACCTGACTGTTATGATACAGCAGATTTTATTTAACACCATTGTTGTGGAGACATTTTGACATTTTTGTGCAAACATTCTGAGCTTTTTTGGAGGTTCAGACCCTAACCAAGCTAATGATAATGGCCCTGACAAAATGCAAGGTTTTCTTTCCATGGAAAACAAAAACCTAACTTTCCCTCAAAGGCAGCATGGAAAATAATTGATATAAGCCCCTGCTTCTGTAGCTACAGTTTGAAACTTTCTTGCATGATATAAAGCTGGGAAGGGCGGAGCCACATCTTGGCAATGTCGTACACAATATTTTGCACAAACCAACAACCTGACCCACGGATATGTATGTGTACGACTTAATGTGAAACAAATAAGACATGTGGTATGACAACGATTGTCCTCACAATTAGAAAAGGGCAAATGAGTGTATGTGTGTGAGTGTGTTAGTACATACTTGCCAAGTCTGTACCACTTCTTGTAGGAACCCTCTTCATCTCTGAGCTTTACCAAACTGCCGGTCATAGCAAGAGCATTATCTTTGACCAGCGCTCTATCAATCTCCATGTGAAGCAGCTCCTCGTACTAGAAGCAGCGAGCCATAAAGTCAAGGGAGAGGGAGACAGACGTAAGGGTAAATAAACACTAAAAAAGATATACTGTAGAGTAGAGTTACATAAGTAGTAAATGCAAAGTAGTTTGTGAGGAAGAACGTTTTGTTATTTGCAGATTTATGACGATAGATTAGCCACACCGGACATCTGTAGCTTTCATGACCAACAGAATCAACAAAAACACCACTGTGGATATTTAAAATCATTGTCCTCACTAGTGAAATAGCTACTGCTGATTTATTAAATTATCATTTTAAAGTGGTCACGCTGTAATTAATGCAATCATACAGTTATATGGGTCCTCTGATACCACGCCTTTTTTTTCTTGAAAACATCTACATATCTACACGTATTTATTTATCTTTAATCTATATGGAGATAAATGCTTATTGACTCATATTTGTCCATTTCCATCCATAATCACTGACTGTGAAGGTGCTGTCCTCTGTTGTCACTTTTCTACCATCTGCTGGGTCCTTGATTCCTTTCGCCTTCAGTGTCACTCTGGCCTGTTCCACCACCTCACTGAAATTCTCCTCTGCTTAAAGGGAACAAACACACACACACACACATATTCATCTATCTATCTCTCTCTCTATATATATATGTGTATATATATACTGTATATATGTATATGTATACATATATATATATATATGTATACATATATATATATATATATATACATATATACGTATTGTGTACTGTACTGTATATATATATTGAGTTTATGTCTCAATATTTGTCAACACTGGATCAGTGAGTATTGGTTAAACCTGTCCATTAACGACAAGATTTGTGCTCCATGCTTTGGAGAGCAAAACAAGTCGGGCATTAGCCACAGAGCCCCGAGGCTAAATTCAATTCAAGGGGAGCAGCTCTTCTCTGTGGCCGACTGTGTTCTGACAAGTTCCTTTATACCAATCGATAAACTATTACAGCGTGCGGCGAGCACCTTCTGTTTACAGCTATTGTTACAACTAGCCCATTCTACTACATGGAGATCAATGTACTCGCATTGTGCACATTGTTTTACGCCGCACGACATAATATTGACATTTGGGCCAAACAGAGAGAATTACATGCATTTCTTAAAATAACTGTTGTGATTGACAAAGACAATTAAAGAGACTCAGTAAAATGCATTTTGATCAACTATCAAAAGGACATGAGCCTATTTAAACAAGCAGTGAGTAAGAAGTGACACCAAATATCACTGTATTACAGTCATATTGTCACTCATTATTTTTGCCTTTCATTTATTCATTTATGTATCAAGTTATAACTTGTTTAGCTTGATACAATTGCTGTATATCTGCTGCTGGTCTCTTTCTTCTGTCTCTACCTCACCTCCCTCAAGTCCTTTCTGTCCCACATTTTTCCTTTCACCCCAACCTGTCTCGGCAGATGGCTGCACATCTTTGAGTCTGGTTCTGCCAGAGATTTCTTCCTGTTTTTTGCTCATTGTGTGAATTGTTGGGTTTCTCTACTCTCGATGATGTTGTCTATGTACAGTGCCTTGAGATAATGTATGTTGTAATCTGGCGCTATACAAATAAAAGTGAATTGAATTGAACTGATAATGTAGGAAACAGCGGACAATAGTTGGAACCATTCCCATGAATGTGACAAAGCATTTAAAGCTCCAGTCAGTGTGTAAAACATAAGGTGAAATTATCTTCAGAGGTTATAAACACAATAAACAACCACCTGTTAACAGAATGAGCATTATTTACATCAGGAGCTGATTCATCACTATAGAGGCAGCCATTTTGGCTCACCACGTTTTTACAGTAGCCCACAATGGACACACCTTTGACTTTTGATGCCAACTGAAGCTGCATAGGTGAGGGATATTCAACTTCTAAATCTTGCTAAATCTTACACACTGAACCTTAATACCACAAGAGAAATGTGTAAATGATGTGACTGAGGTTGAACATTAACATTCTGATCTGTGAAATGCACAAAAGCCACTGAAGAAAACTGTGACATAAAGTCTCAAACGTTCATTCTTCTGGCTTGTGAGATACTATCATAATCCACGTGTTATGACATGCGTGTCTGTACGTACGCAGGTTCCGGGGCAGGTTCAGGATGATCCGGGGGAAGAATCCCTCTCCAGTCACAGTGATGTCCTGCGCCGGCAGGAAAGCCACCTGCACAGAAAGCCGCTTCTCAAAAACCTCCGGTGTGCCGGGGATGAAGAGGAGATGCAGGCGTTGCTCTGCACCGGCAGCAATGTAACCCTGACACACACACACACACACACACACACACTGGTCAAAAACTGGTTTTAAAAAACAATATAAAAAACCCTGCATACATAATTAATGAATCAAATACCGATCTGGGGATGACCAAGGGTTCACCAAGTCTGATCTCAGGCACCTCCTCTTCCTCAGTGTGCGGCTGTTCATCCTCCTCTGTGGCCTTCCTCGGTTGCCGTGCTTCCGTTTTGGGCTCCACCACCACCACCTCCTCCTCGTCATCATCCAGGTGAATGATTTCAAAACTGAAGCCCACCCTGCCAGTGTTTCTTAGCGTCACCTCAGCTTCCCCCAAATGATCGAAAAGCTGAAAGTCAAAGCCGTAAAAAACAATTTAAGCAATGCAAAGACAGAGGCAAGCTGTTTGGGAGCCACTGCCTGAAAGGCTCAATCCCTTCTGTTCCTAAAGGTTGTTTTTGGAAACAACTAACAACAGAGATGTAAGAAGGGGCTTGTCAATGTAAAGCTCTAAAAGTAAGGACCAGGATTTTAAAATGTACTAAATTGTGTGAAAAAAAGTGAGTGAAAAAAGCTGAGCGTTTACGGTCATGATGAAGGAAATACATTCATAGTTGTTACTGTGACTGTGATTTGAACTCAAATAAACTATTGTTAAGAGTAAGAGGCCGAGAGACAGAATTTAAACTCTGGAAAAGTTGGGAATGAGAGAAAGAGAGAAAAGGAAAGAAGCTGAACAGACAGTAAGGTCGAAGAAATGTTCTTGCTGAATTGCTCGTTTCAACCAAATCAAAAAATCAATATCTCCTTGTTTTGAATAACAATGATAACCGGTGAGGATGCCTTGCATCTCTAAAGAGAGGGGGGTGGAAGTGCAGAGGACCGACCGGGTGAAAAACTACACAGTGACATTCAAAGTTCAATGTGGTTAATGTGCGTACCTGCCGGCCAAAGTCAATGTGGGAGGAGTCGAGGCTGTAGCTGTTCACCGATGCTTCTCCTCTGAGTTTGACTCCATACGTAGGTCCCTCCTGTACGTGACACTGAGCCACCGCCTCCATGCTGATGTTTTCGTGGCCGAAGAAAGAGAGCGTGACGTTCTGCTTCTCCCCGGGCTGCAGGAGACCGCTCATCGGCAGCACGTCAAACACCTGCAGACACGACGAGAACTTCATTACAACTTCCATAAAACTTCCACAATGCGCTTATTTGCTCTTGTCATAAGTAAAATGTTGATTTGCAGGGGTTAGAGTGGAGGAAGACTTCCTGGATTCTCCTGTGCAGGTGCACTTTGATGTTTCCAAAATATATTCATTTTAGAGCTTTTCTTAAAATAATTCAACATCCACTAAAGTACAACTTATGTCCAGAGTACAGGAATATTGTGTTGAGCCATAAAATGTACAGTATATGTTCTGGGATGGTGGTTGGACAAAAATATCACAATTAACATTTTCAAATCAGTCAATATCAATTATTATCTCTCTAGCAATTCAAGGACCGTCCAAATAATCAGCCAATGCTGAGAGCGCTGCGTTCACCCTTAAATAACCTGGAAATCTTGTACACATTTACCCACCTCTTCCACATGGGCCGGGGGTTGTTTCTTCTTCTCTCTCGGTGTGACGTGAGCGGGAGACCCCGGAGAAGGCGTCCGAGATGAAGGCACCCTGCCTTCCTTCTCATTATGTTGGGTTTTCCGCTTCTTCTTCTTGTCCATATCTGTTTCACTAGGATGACAAATGAATAAATAGAAAACATCACTGACGTTAATCACTGACGGCAAAACATAATGATGCAGTGTTGAAAACAAAAGGGGGGGCAAATGATCAATGAAGAGGCAATATAGTGTTTTTTTTGTTTTTTTTTCAATTTTCCAGAGATAAATTATAATAAATATTTGATCATCAGAGAGGAACAGCAGAGGAAGTTGGGATTAATAAAAATAAAGAAAACAGACAAAAAGTTGACGTCAAAGTGACTGCCTTAAAAGAAAATAAAAGATCTGAAAAATAAAATACAATTTAAAAAACGGGTCAAATTTAATCCAACTGTAAAGTTTAAAAAGAAAAAGCAAACTATAGTTGACATATATGTATAATATAGTATAGTCTTTGCATATCACCTGTAAGAGAATGAATACGAAATAGAAGATCAAATGCTTTAACAATTTGTAACTTTTATAAGATAAGTCCTTCACTAGTCCCACGATGGGGAAATGTAAAGTGTTACAGCAGCATAAAATAGTAAAGAGTAAAGAAAATACAAGAAAAAATTAAAGATGACAAAAGGTAACATAGACAATATAATAAATAAGATAATAAAGACAGTGAGATAATGAGAACGTAATGAAATGATATGAGAATATAAAGAGTAAAATATCTTCAGTAAAACATTGTCAATAAACTGAAAAAACTGGATGAACTCCTGCTGCTGTTCTTGTTATGTGATAAACCCACGGGTTTGTTTGTTCGTGCACGACGCCACCATCGACCCAACCAGTTTACCCACTGTAAAGAAGCAACTCTGACTCATTTTCCTCTTCTTGTTTGTTCTCCTCTCTCTCGCTCTCTCTGCATGTGTCCCTGTGGGATCACTGTTGGGTGTATCCATCAAGTTAATTAAACTGTGTTCTATAATTAAAAGGCATTTTAATAGGCAAGTAGCAGGAAATGGGTCAGGATGGATTGCAGCAAAGTGCTGAATAAACACGGAAGAGAGCGAGAGTGAGATTTAGTGAGGAGCCGTCTCCGAGCCGGACCCGGTCAGGTTATATATTCAATCACTGAACACTGGCTACTTCACTGAGAGAGCGAGAGAAACATATGAGGCAACATTTAAGTGCATGTGTCCATTTGTCTGAGTGCTCAATAGAACATTACAGTATTGTTGTGTCAGCGTGTGAGTTTATTAGAGCAAATAAAACCAGCAGGGGGCACTATTGTATGGTCCATCTACTGTATAACAAATGTCTTTCTTTTCTTCCTTTTTTTTTTTTTGCTTATCTGAAGGCTGCTTGGCCTTGGAATCACAAATTAGTGGGTCTGGAAATGTGAGATGTGAGATGTGAGGGTGAGGAGACACCGTAGGTCATTGTACTTCAAACAGACGCCGCGCTGCGTCTTTGGTGCGAGCCAGTTTTTTCAGGGTCTGTTAAAATCATTTGGTGCCATGCAGGGAGAAGAAAATAAATACATGTGGGAGGGAGGGGACGTGAAAGGAAGAGTCTTAAAGCCAGTGGTGCGGACAGAAGGAACAGATGGTGAGACGGCGGATGATGACTCTGCAAGAGCTCAATCTACAACAGAAACAGATACTCTGACATTGTCCTATCGGTCTCTCTGTCTTTCCTTCATGCGACTGCGACTGGTCTCCAGTGTCTCCAGCCGTACACAACTTTTCTTCTTCTGCGTTTTACGGCACTACATTTGCATTATTGCCTCCATTAACCTTTACCTGTCATTCACCTTAGTGCCTCCCCTTCTTCTGTGATGTTTTACAGCAGGTTGGAGACATAATGTTGCACTAACTCCTCCTACGTCCTCGCTTTTCCTTCACACGAGTTAGGTTGTTATTTGTGTTCAGAGATTGACTTTGATCTTGTGTCTGGATCTCACTTAAGTGTGAAATGCCTTTTATGTTGATGATGTCACACACAGAAATCTGAAGTTTGTGTTTTTCTGTTTATTTTTTTTTATAGATGAAAATTATTATAAGATTAAGGCTGACGCCTTTTGGCATTTATTCATGCTTCTTTCAGCTTTTCCCTTTAATGGTCACCACAGTGGATAATCTTGTCCTCCTTCACAACGTCCATGAACCTTCATGAACCTTCTTTGTGGTCTTGTGACCAAACCATCTCAACCTTTGACTCTCTTACTTTATCTCCAAACTGTTCAACCTGAGCAGTTCCTCAAATATGCTCATTTCTAATCCTGTCAATCCTGGTCACTTCTGACAAAAATCTCAGCATCTGCAGCTCTGTGCAAGCGCACTTTGCATTGCTGCAATTCCGTGGCGGTTTGTGCTACAGGGAAAAAAAATTCAACAGTTTCTGAAGCTGAGACGTTGCAAGTCAAAACCAGTATGTGGTTATTACGGTAATTTCACTCGCGCTGTCACAGGAAGCTGGCAAATCAATCGTTTTTGGACGCCGAGACAAAAATTTCAATTTTAAAATTTGGTGTTTGTGTACAACGACAGTGTTTTTTCTAGATAAAATTGTTTATACACTATTTCATTATGCAGTGAATTGTAAATAACTGCCAGATTTTGAAAGCTATTCTGGAAAAATGGGCAAAAGCACTTACTCAAAGGACATTTTCTGGCCCTTTTATGTTTAAAATAAGCAAAAAAAAATCCAGACATACATTTTGAGGCTTAAGTCTTGAAGGGTTAACATCAGTTAGCATCTGTAATGTCACATAACTGCCACCTTCTGGATTAAACCAACCAACTACACCTTCAACCACCAACGTTCAGAAGGCTACACAATAAATAACACAGGGTGGAAAAGGCTGTAAGTCAGTTTTCTTCTATTCATTCCACTGAGATAGGAAGACAGAAAAGAGTAAGCTCTATTAAAATCCCCCTCTCTCCAAAGGCCGTGGTGTAATTACCGATAGCGATGTAATTAGCTCAACATGGCTAGATAGTGCACGTTTTGTGAGCGAGAAAAAGAGGAACTTTAGCGAGTGAGTGCACAGGGTGAGGTCTTCGTTTAATTAGCCAGATGGCTCGTGAGACTGGCTGTTAAGGGAGGTCATAATGTAGGAGTTGGAGGAGAAGAGACTAGAAAGAGACAAGGGAGGGGGAAAAAAATAAATGAATAATAAATGTAAGCTATATTATAACAAATAACAAATAAATAAATACTGGCTATGCAAAAACCATAAGATCAGGAAGGATAGGACACTATAGGGTGATACATCTTGTAAAGCTGTGGCAGGTAGTTGGTTGAAAGCCATGTAGGACTACTTTAGTATTCATTGGCCATTTGGGGCATAGAAAAGGCGTCAGGGAGGCAAACTTTAACGTTTGTAACATACACAATTAGAAGATTTGTCTTCTGCAGAGAGTTTACAATCGATTTGCCTTTTGATTCACAGAATTACATGAACGATGTAAAGCTACAGTCCTGACTCATGTCAAATAAAGATGCTAATAATATTAGAAATTCCCCAAAAAAATAGTAGATATAGATAGATATAGAAATATTTTTCTATGACATAACAAAATAAGTAATTAACAATGTTGTGATGATTATGAAAATAAAAGTGTCATCAGCATAAGGGAAAAGTGTGTCACAACATCTGAAAATAAACAAAATTCCCTTTATTCTCCAAGTCATTGTGTCCACTATGGATAAATCCTCTGACATCACTTTCACATTAAGTTGAAACCACTGCCTGACAAAGCACTTAATTTGACTGTGTGCTGTTTTGCTGTGTCGACAATGTTAACTGACATAAGAGAGTGAGGACCAGATTCACCTGTTGATACAGTGTGTCGGGTCCTCGAGGAAAGTCCAGCTGTAGGACACGGGCAGCTTCGAGCAGTTTGTCATTGTGATTGTGCTGTGAGTCTCTGTGTAGTTCAGCACGCAGCCAAAATCCACGGTGCTGGAGGAAAAGTGGAGGTTGGGGAAATGGACCTCAGCATGCAGCTCCACCATGTCTTGCTGTGGGTGTCCCTGGTAGATCATCTCAAGGAACTGGGGGGAAGGAAAAAAAACATATAGGCATTGATGCAAGACCTCCAAGATGACATTTGAGAAGAGAAGTGGGGTTTAGGATGCTCAGAAGTACAAACACAAACTATTAACCTTCAGGCTTCAGTTTAATTTACTGCCCTCTAACGTCATTAAGGACAAAAATGTCCACTTCCAAACAACTGCTATGAAAACATTACAGATTAATATTTTTTCATGCATTTTTCTGCATAAATCTCTTAAGCAACTTCAGCCCTGCACAAAACTACCAGAAATTCAGCCTTTTTCAGGATTTTAACCCTTTAAATGCCAGTTTAATGGCTTAAGAGTATGGTAAATTTGCCTCAATGTGTTCTTTTAATCTATTTTATGTAAAAAAATTCTATTTGAATTCGAGAATTTGTCAGGAGAGCAACTTTCTTACAAGAAATTATGCCATTTGCACAAACACAGCCAAAATGATCAATAGGTAAAATCTGCCCAAATGGACAAAAGCGTCCGTAATGAAGCATGACGGTTAATACTAGATTAAAATTAGCTCTGAAGGCTCTGATAGGATTGTGCTTTAGAAACATATTGTATTATGATATTATGAAGATTTGAATCGTGAGGTTATTTCATTATTTCATTCTAAAGATCAAGTTTGGCACTGCCTTGGATTTTGTTCTGTTTTCTAAATTGTTCTTGTTTTTGAAAAATTAACACATGTATGTGTACACAACTGATGAAGAAAATCAATAAATACATATAAATAAATAAAAAAAGAAAGAAAAATGTACTTATTAGACCTGTAAAGGTGAATACATCCAGTTGTAGAGTGATACAAGCTATAACTAGAGGGAATAAAAACTCTGACATATATGTTTTTAATCACTTGCATAGACAGATGCAATATGACCCCAGATAAAAAAAGAAAGAAAAAGCATTGCATAATAATCTGGCAGGACGCATTACTGTTACCTTATCCACCACTCGTGACACCTGATCTTGATAGTAATCTGGATTAAAGCATATCCACAAGTCGGCCTGTTTCCCATCACCTAAAACCACAGACTTAAAAAAGACAACAATAAATAGATAGATTACCATTACCACAGATCAAACAGTATATAGGGAACTCATGCTCTCGTGTGTGACAACAAAATTTCCTCAAAAGAATTTGAATCAAACAAAAAACTAGTAACCAACAACAACAACAACTACAGAAAGTGCTCAGGGAGAGCACATCTCCACCAAGTGCACTCAGTTTCCCATAGTGTTAATATACAGTATGTGTCTGTGTTTGTTTTTTTTAAACTGAATCCAGAAAACATTGACTGGAGTGTATGGAAGTTCAGACGTGTCAAATTTAAATGATCTGTTGTGTAACAGTGAATTTTGTGTATTTTGCAGTGTTCATACTTCTACTCTTAACATCCTGTGTTTTATTGTTTATTAACGTGTTCGTCTAGTTTGTGCGCAGGACTGCCTGACATCCTTATACATATTTAAATTTTCATGGAAACAATAGCTTTGTTTGTCAAAATTTGTCTAGGGCACAAAATGCATGGGGCCATATCCCACATCCACAGAAAACTGGAGATAGAAAGAACTTCTCTGAAGGAAAAAGACAAGAAGTGCGTGTACCTTAGTAGTAACTGAGCTCTGTGTTCTCGGAGCATCACACAGAGAGAACGGCTCTTCAACAGAGAGCTTCATGGACAAACACAGAGATGATACATTCTTCAAGACCAGTTTCTCATATATGGGCTCTAGGTTCTCTCCTGGGACCTGAAAGACATACATTTTACATTACCTTTGTGTTTAATGCAGTAGTATAAACAGGAGTCTTACCACATCACATATTCCTGTATAAGACATTTTTGAATAGGGGGAAAAAAAGATCTGTTACCTTCTCTATGCAGAAGTTCAGCTGCTTGGAAGAAACGCTGAGCAAAGGAGCGACAAAGCGACAGGAAACATCGACGGACATGATCTGCTCCTTACAGGCGTGATCGCCCACAGTGCCACGGCACACCAGACGCTCCTGTACCACCTTGAAAGACAATGACACGTGTACTAAATGTGCAAAACTAGACAACAAATCACTAAAGCAACCTGACGGGTACCGACAAGCTTGGATGAAAATCAAAACATAAGAGTAAAATACAGTGTAAACCTTTAATAAATAAATGTATAAAGTGTAAAAATAAGTTATAATAAGTGGAAACTGAAAAGTGGTTGACCTGGGGTTCTTGCAACACAAGGTGGATGCTATCCTTAATTGAGAAGAGCTGACTGTCATTAATGTTGAGTCTGAAACTCTGGTGATAACTCAACTCCAAGGCGTGTGATTTGTGTGTATGTGTGAGTGTGTGTGTCCATGAGGCTAGTAGATGCTTCCTCCTGGAACATTAACTTTTGTAGTTTGCTGAAACTAGACATAAAGGCTAACAACCACCTGTCGGGCATGGACTAAAATTCTAGGATGGAGCCCGAGACGTTCTCTAACAGGTAACTCCGATCTCGAGGAGATTGATTCAGGTCTCCAAACAAAGGCTCTCACCTTGGCGGTGTCTGAATATCCAGTCAGCACCATGTCGACAGAGCAGCCCGGTAAAAGCTTCACTCGAGACGGGGTGAGGCCGAACACCGGCTCTTCTCCGACGGCCACCAAAGATCCACGGATATGAACATCTTTCTTCTTGGGAGGCGAGATGGGCGGCAGAAAGGACAAGCTGTCCCCATTGTGGGTTTTAGCGTTGTGTCGGGAGCCATCCGTCCCCCAGTACATCCAATGTGTCCGTTGGCCGAGGTTGGTCAGTTTGAAGTGGTACTGGCATAACTCATGACTGATGGGCATAAGAGGACAGGAAGCAAACTGTCAGCACTATCTGTGTGACATCTAATGTGGAGACTACAGAGTACAACAAATGTAGGTCTCATCCCTTCCTTTGGAAAGTGTGTCAGTGAACCACACACTGTTTGTTTACCTGAAGTGTGTTCCTAAGTCAAGGCTTGGAGCCAAAGGCCTGTCACTGACAATTGTGGTGCCAGTGCCTGTGGCAGACAGATGAACCATGTGTGTCTGACTGTCCTGGATGGACACTTTCAACTTCTCCTGGAAGTCGATCGTGTCCTTCAGGTGGGCTACGACACGAAGCTCCAGCTGGCTCTCTGGTGGAACTTCCCCCTCGCTGGGCTCGACACGCCAAAAGGACTTCCTATGGCTCTGAGGAAACACAAACACAAAGGTTTTTTTTGCTGATAATGGCATGTCTGTCTTAGCAGAAACAAGGGTATAGTAACATCTCCAACAGCTACTTCCTGGAGTGAAATGTGATGCGTGAAATTGTCTCCCTTGTGGGGGCACTTTCCTCTTACTGTTCTCCACAAGCTGTAACTTGGATGATAAATGTGTGGATCGTATAGCTACATAATCACATCAGCATCTCAATCTAGCACAAGATACCAAAGATGAAAGTAGAGCAGTGGCTCACTGCCTGACATACAGTCCGTAAGGTGAAAGATGTCCTTACTGTAACTGCGATAATGGATATAGAATGATGTACAGAAATGCAGCAGAAGTCTGGTAGCTGAATTCACGCCATTCTGGCAGGAAACTGCAGCTTATATACCTG
Organism: Solea senegalensis; assembly: GCF_019176455.1. NCBI lineage: Eukaryota > Metazoa > Chordata > Actinopteri > Pleuronectiformes > Soleidae > Solea > Solea senegalensis. The sequence continues at coordinate 3,006,867 of NC_058030.1, forward strand.
GCAATATGTCGGGCAACTTATCTCCTCACCGGCTGAACTCATAAAGAGTGAAGATGGAAGAAAAGTTTAAAGGATCACTTAAGATCGTGAGGATGGCAGAAGTGGATCGCTGCTTTAAAACACACTTAATTAAATTGAGTGATGGAAACCCACAGGTGGTGGATTCGGCTTGTAGAGTGATCACTTCATATCAGATTCTGTCGTGAATCACAACACTTGCATCCAGATACTGTATGAGGTTCTCAGTTAATAGATACAATAGAATAGAATAGAATAGAATAGAATAGAACAGAACAGAATAGAACAGAATAGAATAGAATAGAACAGAATAGAATAGAATAGAACAGAATAGAATAAAATAGAATAGAATAGCCTTCATTGTCATTGTATTGTGTACAACGAAATTGGAGTGCAATTTCAGTTCAGTGGAAACTTAAAGGAAAATGCACCAATCATTGCAATTTTACCTTCTTACTTACTGTTAAAGAACATGTACTGTATGTCAAGCCATTCTGTTACATACTTTGACCTATGAGAAATAGATGAAGTTATGATTGTTACGAGTTAAGTGTCCCTTAAGTTCTAGGAATCTGTGATAGGTCCATAGCATATGTTTAGTGTGTGACCAATGTTAAAATATGTTTTAAAATGTACAAATTCAAGGATATGTACATCAAAGAAGTACAATAAAATCTGGCATAAGCATTGAAAAGAACTTCTGTAAGACAAAAAACATTTTGCCTGTTTTTGGATTATATATGATTGCAATTATTTGGATGAAGCCCAGTGGAATGAAGAAAATGATTTGGATCTAATGTTCCTCTCCAGATGGCCCCTTCACTGTGCTCACTGTACTGAATCTGACCCAGGAGTGGTCGAGATCACAATCGATGTTCTGTGTTGATGGATGGCCGGGACATAAACTTTTAATTACTATTTTTGAGAATGAGCGTCCTGCGGATGCAACGAAGCATGTCGGCACTTTTGCTGCCAATAGGACAAACACCGTAGATTGTTGATCAATGGGGAGGGGGGACATGTCTTCAATTAAATAAAGCAAATGGCATTTGTCTTGCCTTAACAAAGTTCATGTAAAGGTCCAGTGTGTAACATTTAGGCGGGTCCATTGGCAGAATTTGAATATACTGTTCATAAGTATGCTTGTCTAAGTGTGTTGGTTTTCATAAGTCTTTATAATGTACATCTACTAAGGACCAGTGTTTCCCAACCTTTCTATATGGCGTCCCACTTTTTAAAGAATCTTGCAAATGTGTGCATAATGTAGAAACTTATTTACACCTAATATCATTTTGAATTGGTAAACGAATCAATGAATTTCAAGGGATGTTTAATAAATGAATTAAAACTCCACTGTGCTTGACGACGCCAAAACACACAATCACAACAAGCCGAACAATACCGAACTGTAGATCAGTTAAAAATCCTTTTTTTATAGTGGAAAACCAACCTGCGCACCAAATGTGCCGTGCCATGGCGAGGCGAGGCAAAGGAATGGAAAAGGGCCATTATCCTGGACTAATGAAATAATATAGATTTTGTCTGACGTCTGTGTTCAAGGCCACTTGTTTCCAGCACAGCTTAACGAATACACTTAATTAATTTACAAGACAGCAGCATTTAATTAATGCTGCTGTACTTGTACTTATACAGTGTAAACATAAAAAAAAGTAGGCTGAGGAAACATATATTACATTTCCAAAAAAAAAACTACTAAACACGCAGTGACACAAAAAAGAATGTCACAGATCACTTTCTCAGCTTCGGTATGATCGACTGAAGGAGCCGGGGGAAGTAAAATTGAGCGGGTCGATGCGATGGTGATTATAGCAGAGGGGTGGGCAGAGTCAGAGGAGCAGTAAGAGCAGGGGGTCGTCTCTCTGGAGACAGAAGCAAAGACGACTGGAATCTCAATAATCACATCAAACCGGCAGCATCCCACAGTCTTATTAGAATTGATTGCTTTGGTCTACAGCTGGGGTCAGAAAGGTTTAGAATCCATCTCAGTGCTGTATGCTCTACAACAATCAACAGCACTAAAAAGTACATAAATCCTGTACCGGTGCTGCAGTTACTGCTGCAGTCAATTCTACCTGCCAAATAATACACAGCACAAAAAAAGAAAAAAAAAAAAATCAATGTATTGTAGCTGTGAGTTGTGCATGGTTCATGTTTCGTTTTCCACCCAAGACAGAAATAATATCTGGATTTTTCCATTTCATCCATTTAAAGGTATAAGACCCTTGTGTATGTTTGAAGAAGTGAATAAACACAACAGAAATTGTGTGTTTTTGTGTGCTTTAAACAAAGACAAATGTTTCTACAGGAGCCTGAATGGACAGAAAGTTCGTCCGAAACCCCCCCACCAAAGCTCAGCGTCCCCATCGTACCCTCCACCCCCAGGTACCCAATACACACCTAAAAACCACGTAAATTTGAGTTTCCATTCAACCTCACCTTTAAAATGAGATGTGAGTTATCGGTTTGTTTGACATGTCGCTAATTCTTGCACACCAGACCTTAAACGGTGAGTTAAAAAGGACAAGGTGGCCCTACCTAAAACAGAAAATAGAGTAAAAAAAAAGATGCTGTACTGCATTAGTTTAAATGTTTAAATCCAGACAAGATATTTTTTTAATAAAAAAAAAAAAAAGTTTGCGAATCGAATGCAATTTTGTTTTTTCACCGACGGTGATTAGACAAGCAAGTATGGATAACTTTTGCAATACCCCTGCGATCCTCTGTCATCAAGTCTATTTGTGTGGCTCTCTGCCGGCCTATTGAGCTAGATGTAATGTAATTCCAGGAGAATCTGCATCGATTGATGCTTGAGAGTGCAGAAGAGAAACTCCTTTCCCCGACACTGCCTCAGAGGAGAGGACAGGGTCACACAACTGCAGTTACACCGGGGGATTGCCTGCCGTCTGCCGTGTCTTTTCCAGCTTAGGAAGTATTAATGCATGAGTTTGTTCCACCGTGGATATCAGACATCGCAGAGAGAAGGGCTTTTTAGGGGGCAAGAGAAACAGTGACTGTGATGAATTGTCGATGCCATGATCCTGCAGCATATAGTTTAGTCATAAATAAAAACAGGTAGAACACAGCTATTCAATCTCGCCACTCCTCGTACGATAAAACACCACATTCACTTTAAAAAAATGCTGAAAATGACAGGGGGGCTGTCACCGTCAACAAGTCAGTGTCTCAAAACTGTCAAAGTGTTAAAAGGCTGAATTGACAGCAGTCGTCAGTCGATGTGGAGGAGAGGGACAGAAAGCTCAACTGTCAGTTCAACTGTGAAGACTGTACTGCCGAGATTACATGACCCCTTTGTGCATAAAATGGAAAATCATTAACGCTCCGGGGACGGGGAGTAGAAATTGAACGGGCAAATATTTATTTCAAGAGCCAACAAAGCATTAAACCTATTAACTTATTAATTACATTTCCAATTTTACTAGAAAATTAACAAGTCATAGGATTAAGCAATGACACGGTAAACAAGAAATGAATCAGTGGAGAAAACACTTACTTCGCTCATTAACATTATGCTGCCAAACTCAACATCTCACTGCTCGAGTTAAGGGCTAGAAAAGTTGCCGTTAATCAGATTTTGATTCTTTTTCTTTTGTACATTTATGCTTTGCTTTACTGCTTTACTTGTACTGTTCTCAGTAGACCACACAACTCCGTGTACTGCGTTGATATATTATGGTGCAGTACCACCACTGTATTCTATATGAGTGGCTGATCATCAGGAACAGGTTTCCCTGATGCAGAACCAACCAACGAGAAGCAGCATTCAGTTATTCTGCTGTAATGTCATTTTAATGTCCAGCTTTTCTATTTATTTATCTTAATGTCTTTCTATGCCCTTGTAAAGCACAGATACAGTAATTGCCTTTTGTCTTTTGCCTCGCCTCGCCTACATGTGAGTGCACTGCTGAATTACTTGTGGAATCTGTGTTGACGGTTGCTTGTACCGTGCGTGTTGTGAAGCTGGCGGGAATAGGCGAGTGGTTTGACAGGTGCAGCGTCCTGGTAATGTCCGTCAGCACTGGGATTCTGCCAAAGTCCAGCTGTGGGCTCTGAACGTGGACCAGAGGACCCTGACCAGTACATGACAGGACCACTTCCTTGAACAGAAGAGGGGAAAAAAGCAGAGTTTTGATGAGAACACCGCCTGTACTCATATATATATATATATATATATATATATATATGCACACACACCAGGGTTGGGCCATAATATTGATTCCGTCCTGACTCATGAGATACTCTTATCGACAAGCTGGGAAACAAATATTGATATTTTCATTTAAAAAATACTGTGCACTAAATATGACTCCCCAACATCACGACTTCATGACTCCTCACAGTGATGTTTAACACAGGGATTTAGGGAGATATTGTGATGTACTATTACGTAATTATCGTCAGATCGTCCTTGAATATCACGTATCACACACTTTGACTGACCAGAGGAGGCTTGGTGCTGCCGAACACGGCGATACGAAGCGTGTGACGCAGTCTTCCCGTGGCCTTGGCCAGCAGTGTCACGGGAAGCTGCTCTGAAGCGTGAGGAGGAATCACTCCTCTGGGTGAGGAAGAGTCAAAAAGCAACAAGGGAGACTCCTCGTACTCCTGAGAAAAAATGACACACATGAATCAATCATACAGATAGACATAAACACTTAAACAAATCCATAAATCCTTTATAGCAAGGGTTCACAGTAAAAATGTAAAACCAGCAGTAGCATTTTAGCTGAGTCATGGTGTGGGTGCTGCTTCTTTCATCCCTTGAGGTGGAGAAAATTTGTCTCACTGTTGGAGATTTACGTCTTCAAAAGTGCTCCAAATGGCCGTAGGTGGTTAAGTGCATCCGCACAAAATAATGTGTCGCTAACAGCTGTGTGAAAGGTTTGAAAGGTGTAAAATGACTGCATCTGAAATGGAGCCATTGTAGCTGTAGTGCCAACTGTTTGGCAGTATGTTGGCAGAGGTTTTCTTGTCGCTACAGTGCTTTTCCTTAATTCAATTTCATTTCAAAAAAGTCATTAATTCAGTCATAAATACTACAGCAATGTAATTTTAGCATTTTAAATCAAAGCAATACTTTTACCAATATTTTGGTAAGTCATATTGGTATTTGGTAAATAATATAAATAATAAAAAAAAAATCCCGCCCCTGGGGGAGGAATGAAGTCATTCAATTCAATTCAATTCAATTCAATTCAATTCAATTAATAGGTAAGATATTTGGGGGATTCATAAATGGATTATAATAAAGTTATCAATTAGCTTAACACTATAAATGATCAATAAACAAGTTTTAACACTTTTACCCACATTGACATTTTCTCATCACTTGGCATGATCCTGTTTATATACGTATAGCAGCGTAATGGTAATTGGTGCGGAATGAAATCAAGTGATTACAAGGTAGGAGCTGCAATCACTGCAATCACTATGACAAGTGCAAATGTGCATTTTATGGGTTATACTGACATATTTAAAGTTATTTAAACAACAAATAAAAAGGAATAGGTGAGGTATAATCTGCCAAATATTATTTTAGGGCAGAGAAAAAATATTTATGTTACAAGGTAGGAGTTGCAATGACTTTTTGGCAAGTGGGAATGTACATTTTATGAGTTGTACTGGCCCTTTAAGTGTATTCCAACAAGTAAAAGGGACTGTGTGAGGTATAATCTGTCTAATATTAACCTCTTGAAAGAAATCAAGTGATTTTGAGACAAAATAAAAACTTTACATCACACTTTTATGGGTTGTACTGGCATACATAGCTCATTATTTGGCTTTCAAGAGGTTTAAAGTAAAAAATAACACTGTGTATAGTAACATTATTTCAGTGGCCTTATTGTCTACTTCACCTGGTCAAGCAGGCCATAGCAGGCAGGCAGACTGCTGGGGTTGGTCAGCTGTACTTGCTGCTCACAGGGGTAATTGAGGAAACACCTTTCAAACTCCAACACTGGAGTCTCCACCACTATCTCAGGAACAACACATCTATCATAGCACAGAGGAAGAGAGAGGAGGGGAGGGAAAAAAAGAGATAACACAAAACAGAAAGATCTGAGGTTTATTTATGGATCAGAGCAGTAATTGCCAAAACCGCAGTCTTTTTAATCTATTTCATAAATTTTCAATGAAAGTGATTGGCTTCAGGAAGTCCGAGCGCCGCAGCTCTATTCTGAGCGACGGTGCAGGTGACATTCAAATATATTATTATTGTTATTATTATTATTATTATTATTATTATTATGCCGAATAATATATTTAACACATGCGTCAGAGGGTTGTCGACACTAGATTCAGTGGACCACGTTCACAGCCTGTCAAAGCAGCATCGACGACGGTGTGAGGTTACTGCCAGAATAAAAACTTATTTGAACTTATTTGAAAAATTTTAATTAACGTTGTTAAAAAAATAAAAATGAACCTCTGCTGTTTTATGGCATTTGGTAAACTGGGTTAGGGTTAGAGTTTTTACTAGGACAGAGGGAGGGTGGTTAGCTTTTATTCCTTCCCTTCAACTGATGTGAGCTTTGAGCATGTTTTCACGTGACGTGAGTAACGTTTGTGTTTGTATTTACTGACTGTCCCAACCTGGCGTTGATAGGCAGAGTCCTGATCTCCTCCCCGACACCATCCACATCCACCACCATCGCCAGCCTGTAAGTCTTCACTGTGTTGGAGCACAGGGTCACCTTCAAAAGGTTCAAGAGGTCAACATGACTGTAATCAACATATATTGTTTTTGGTTAACCCTTAGAACACAGAGAATTTAGGCTGTTCTTTTCAATTACTATGCTAAAACCTATATATGTCTTATAACAACCAATTTATTCATTTTAAACACAGCTGTGCAAAAAAGTACTCAAACCTTTCAGAATCAGACTGAATTTGTCACATTTGGAACTAGGTCAGAGTTCAAAGTTCGCTTGGCTTGAACAAAAACAAAAGAAAAACGGTCTATTTGGTGACTTATGCACAATTATCTTATTATTTATTTGTTTAAAAAAAAAATGCAATTCAAAATGAATCATAACTTTGAGTCAACAACAAAAGACAAAAAACTAAGTTGTGGCCTAAACACACACACACACACAATTTACCAATGTGTTAAAATGCATAACCTATTTGTACTTTTCTGAGAAAGCAAAGAAAAGGGAAAGTTCTTTCACAGTCAGAGTTTATGATCCATCACATTTGTCTATTCTAGTGCAAGAGCCTGAGGTCGGTCATTAAGTAAATGTGTTTTGCTCTACATGACCAAATAACTGTCCCTGTTTTATGACTAAAAAAAGTGCTTTGCTGTAGTTTTGCAAAAGATAAAACTGCAGAACAAAAAGAATATGCTACATTCATGGTGTCCCTGAAAACAGTCATAATTATCTTAAATAAGGAAGTCAATTCATTTACCTTAATAGTGACATCTGACATGGCACGCACAGAGTCCACCGCAGGGTTGATGGAGAACTCCACAGGCCGAGCATGAGGGTCCCGGGCAGCGCTGCCTTGCCAGTTGTTCCTGGAAGCCTCAGATGCCTGTTTGGCACCGGTAACACTACGTGATCCCAACCCGTCTCCCAGGACACGTAGGGAAAAGTTCATAGGCACAAAGGAGGTGTTGAACAATGTAAACGTCAGTGTTTGTGGGAAACCTGCAAAAAGACAGTGAAAATGATGAGAGAAAAAGAGTGGAAGAAAGTAAATATGTAAATGAATAAAACGTCCAGGAAAACATCCAAACCCACCAAAGGCTACATCTCCAAAGTCGAGCTCTAAAACATTGAAGTGGAACGTGGGACCAACAACACAACCCCTGAAAGAGAACACAGAGACTTAAGCAATAAAAGTGGAAAAACCCAGCACACTGTAATGACTTCAGTTTTATTCATGATTTGCTCTCTGCAAACAACCAGCACCTGTATCATTCTTGGCTGTGGCAGGGGTTGTTTTTTATGTATTTGCTCATACGCTGTAATTCTGATCCCTTCTGTGTTTCCCAAACCTTCTATATGAGCACCCACTTTTCAAAGGAAGGCAAACTATTGTGAGCCATATCGCAATTTCTGGATCTCAATGATAACCACTTGCTAAAAAAAATCACCTGAAGGTCAGGGTGAGTGGTTCTGGTTGTCCTTTCACAGATAAGAGTAAGTCCTCAGAGAACTTTCCCAGGATGCTGCTCAGGAAGGTGACTCTCACTGTCTGACTGGCTTCAGTGGGAATGACACCATCCGCTGGACTGAAGGAGAAACAGCGGCCAAAAGTGGTGTCGGGGCATGACAGTGTGTAATGGGCATCAATCAGGCCTTTGTTGGACACAAGTACCTGAAGAAAGAAAGAAATATTCAATCATTCCAACACAAAGAAAACAATTGTTTACAGTATATTATATAGTTAGACAAGAAATTGGAGAGGTGAGGGTGTTTTGGTTTAAAGAGTTTGGCTGTGTGTCCTCTTGTCTTTAGAACTGTTACATATTATAGCTTTAATTAAAGCTTTTAAACGTGTGTAAGTTCAATCAGGACAACTTTCTTACATTTATACTTCATTCACAGTCCATTTCTCTCTCCCCTCTCACTGTTCTACTCAGGTGACATTGTGCCTTTTGGGAAAATTCCCATCGGATTTCCTCCACGATTGCAATCAGCTTCGTTTCCCGTTGGTGACAAACTTAAATGCGGCCTCTCCTCGCTTCTCTTTTCGCAGTCAGCTGTTATTTCAGATGTACTGTGACTCTCCTCCGTATCAGTACCAGGTCAAACCAAGCGTCGTCATCTTTCAGATCCTCAGTGTCTCTGTCCCCAAAAAAAAACTCTCCACCAGTGTCTCTACGCGACACATATCACGTTGCTTTTTTGATGCACTGTGCACAGCAATAAAGTTTTTCCTCCAGCTGTAAGAGTGAGTCTCCACTGATTGAAATGCGTCGTCCAGATGACAAATATGAATTATGGGTTAGGGTCAGATTTTGTTTTTATTGCCATTTCTGTAAAGGTGATATTATTTTGAATCAGTAAACCGTACATTTCCAACACATGTGAATGAATCACAACTTCATTTAGTGCACTACAATGAAAAAACAGCACACTCTAAATTGACTTCACCTCGGTTTATTCCTCTGGTTCACTAGAGGCAAAAACACGGTGTTCACTCATGAATAAAAAGTCGATTTCGAGTGTGATGGCTTTTCATTGTGTTTGTACTTTTGTTCCTGTGACCGACCACAACCTACATGGTTTGTTTTTGTCTGTGCAAGTGCACCCCTCTTTTTCATCTTATGCCCTATGTTATTTAAAACTTAGACACATATATTCATGTGCAGGGCTGAACAAATTTATTAGACCACCAAGCCGGCTCACTGGGCTTCTCTGCAAGTAAATAACTATAATGTAACGTCCTCATCAAGAAATAATAATGTGCTTTACTATGTTTCTGGGGTGTTTTTTGTAAAGCAGCTCATTTAAAAAAACAATAATAATTATATTTTAGCATTTAAAATATCATTTCAGTTAAAGAGCGTCTAAATTCTGGCGTATTAACCATTACAGATATGACGTTAATGTGTCAGCTGTGGCATAAACCGTACAATTTTTTAAGCACTGAAACTACTGTAGTAGAACAAGCTTTCTTTTTAACAACTAAATTCCCATTTGTTTACTTGTTTTGGAATATCATTTTTCGAAGCTTGAGTTCTGTGACCTTTCTAAGGTTGTATCTTTTTCCCTCATACAGGCCCTCTTGGTTTCAGGATTCTTGCCTGTGGTTGCTGGTGTAATCATGGATTTGAAGACAAACTCTGATAAGACACGCCTCCCCAGTGCAGCCAGGCTCTCTCCCTCATCACATCCCTGACAACAACATAGGGTCTCTTTGGTATTTTTGAGTTGCCGTTTAGTTTAGTTTTCAGCACATTTCTTAACACTTGCTAAACAGATTCGTAATGTCCGCTGTGGTCAATCTTCAACACTCTTACCTCATAACAGTTTGTGTCGCCAACAAATACATTTTTCATATTCATCAGATTATAGTCGAGCTGCAGTTTAGGTCCCATGCCCTCGCCCTGGAGTGTAAGCGGTAACCGAGACTGACGGCCTAAAGGTGGAGGAGACAGACACAGGAAATATTCATTACAAGGTCAGAGAAGAGAGAGAGAAGAGAAGAACGTAGAGCTGTGAAGTGTAACAACAACAACAATAAACTGCCCCGGGTCTAGATTCAGTAATGTTAGGTGCCCAAACAAATGAGGGCATTTTCATCAGGTTTAAAATTGTGAAAGAATGGACCACTTAACACAGTTGATCAGCTCTATTATAATATGTATATATATATATATATATGTATATATATATATGTATATACATATGTATATATATATATATATATATATATATATATATATATGTATATATATATATATATATATATATATATATATATATATATATATATATATATATATATATATATATATATATACACAAGAGTTTGGCATCAATTTCAACCCAAAGTTGAATTCTAATAAATTCAGAGCTTTGTGAATTGATGGCATGGAATGCATGACTCCAACTCATATTGTATTCACTGAGACATCTTTCTGCCCCATCTTTCAGTTTTGCTAAATAAGCTTTAAAAACGTTCAGCGCAGTGAGGCGTTCTCCGCTCCTCATTGATTCAGACTGCTCAGGCCATCAACTGCCCGAGAAAACATGGAAATCAATGTAAATCTGGCGTCCGGCTCAGAAGACACTGGAGAAAGGCCACATGCAAATCTTCCAACAACCTTTTACTACCACTCGAACGAGATGAATATTCATGAGATTGATGACTGGATAAATGAAAATGAGGTGAAGTCGCAATGAGTCATCCTGTGTTTAAAGCATTTCAGCACATTTAGGTGTTAATCTGTCGTGTTTCATCCACGATGGATTGGGGGAGAGGAGAACATAAAAAAGAGATAACATGGGAGAAGGAGTTGTCCTCTGACAGACAGACAGACAGACATGGTTTACAAGTAGCAAACTGTATTTGGCTAACAAATTACCAGCCAGACTTGTCTGCGGAACCTGGGGGATCTGCACACAGGCACAGCCCACTGAGGGGAGTGGGGGGTTGTTGTTATGAGAGCTATTGATTTAAAGCAGGCACAGTACAGTTAGCTAGACGCTGTTCAAACAATCTATTCCGAAGTGTTGGAAGAACAAACCAAAGAAAGTAGTTTTGACTTTCACTCGACAAACAAATCCTATGAGTTGCTATGAAATTGCTGATAAGGACGACCCCATAACACGTCCGTGAGCTGACATCTTCAGACATTATACTGGTTTGTTAGCGGAGTTTGATAGCGACACAGACATAACACACCCGAGGGGAAAGAAAAATGAAACTCGCCTAGTGACAAAAGGGAACGAGCCAATACATTTTCGGGTGTGCTTACACACACAAAAATTGCTAATTCATGCTGCTATTGGTCTAAAAGAGGTGAAAGTTGTCATTGGGGAAGGCTAAACAATGCTAACTGTTGAATTTAAAGGCATAGCCATTACTGTGCTTCATGGGTCTGCTCCCACCTACTTAAATGCTCTCATAAAGGCTTATGACTACTCCATTCATCAAAGGATTGTCGTCACCCCGCGTGTTTGTGTCGCGTATAAAACGACCTCACGGCTGTTTTTTGTGCAGCTGTGTGAAGTCAAGTCGAGTGGAGCCGAGCAGCGCTAGAACTGTATAGCGGAAAAGCGGCATTAGCGTACACTGACCTGTGACATCACAATAGACGGTTTGCTGGTAAAGCTCGGCCTCCTTAGGCTTGAAGATAATAGTGAAGGTTTGGGTCATTCTGGGCCATATTTCTCCTTTCTGTGCCAAGGCAAACAACAACAAACAACAACAACAACATTTATTTCAATGAGAGAATGTGCAAACGTATATTTTCTCACACATGTTTAGGTTGATGAAAGGCTGCTGTCACCCACAAAGAAGTGAGCAGTACCCTGGTCAGTGCCTTGAAAAATTAGGATTTTATATGAAAAATAGAGCCCTGTTTACACCTGTTAGCTAAATAAATGACATATAGTGGACACTTGTGGTATAACAGTAGTACTATTCAGTCTGGGAGGTGCAGGGGTCAGAGTGGGTCTGTGGATGTATTTGTGCTGAGATGCAATAAAACATAAATCACCTCCAAGTAATTTCAGTGTGGGAAACAATGTGCAGGTGCTTTAGTAGGGCTTAACTTACAACACGAGTGCCTCTGTGTGTGTGTGTGTGCGTGCGTGTTTTGTGACTGGCCCAGAGGATGTTCCCTCTCTCCGGAGAGGGCAGGAGAATGAAAGGTTTTTCATTTCATCCACCCCTCTGTCCCTCTGTCCTGCCTGGGGACCCGGCTGAGCTAAGCAGAGGAGACATTGTGGCAGTGTCAGAACAGGTCAGACTACCTGAAAGTCCCTGGGCAGGAAGTCTGTGCACCTCCTGTCAGGCTGGTTTCACGTAGGAACAACAGAGACAAATCTTAAAGCTTCAGAGTGTAACTAACAAAACATGCTGCTACACCATCTTTCTCTCTTTGTCCCTCAGTGAGGAGAACATGGAGAACACAGAGGAGTGAATAAAAGACGCTTAAGACGTTATTTATCTGAGCGGTTCTCGAACAGAGAAAATACAGACGAAACGAAACCATGCAAACACACACACACCGCTGGCTCCAGTGTCACACAACTGTGTGACAGGGTCAGGAGGTCCTGCGCAGACTGACTTCTACCATCTTGCAAAGCTCTGGCCAGAAGTGGGAAGTGCTGGATTGCTGTGGGGTCAGACTGATACTGAGAAAGCAACTGTTCTCTCTCCTCCTCTGCCATTTTCTGGAAGACTGAGCTCTCTCTATAGTGGCCACAAACAAAGGGAAAGACAAAACAAGCAGGTGAACAAGGACAGTCAGAGAGGAAACCAGGCAGATGAAGAACATGGGGATACAGACAGAAAGAATAAACTTACACCTGTGCTATTTGCACTACTAGGGAATTCTATTCACTACAGATACAGTAGATAGACAAAGGCATATGGTAAAAATATTCACTTTGAGCTACATAGACCATGACAATACATTGTCCACATCAACTATAGTGTTCAAGGTCTCTTTAATTTGACAATTTCAGGTGGTCAGTAAAATAACTTGAACCAGAACCCGGTTAAACATTGATAAGTCTTCAAAAGCGATTGAATAAATTGAAACTGGACTCTTCACATCTCATCCAAGAGGCACCTTCAGCTCTGACCTCGTCAGGTTTCTCCCAGATTTGAAGACGTCTCCTGGATGAGGTGAAACATCTTCATCTTCAACGTTATCATCTGCAGCCTTTTGTGTGCACACATGCATGCACAGTGTACACTTGCATGTCATACAAACCCTACCTCAGTAAAATCAGGTCCTCCTCCTCTTGGCTGGACCATAATGTCCACTGGTACTGAAGGACACTGTCACTCCTGTTGCTGAGAGACACTTTGTGCGCACTGGCCAGAGACACGTACGTCCTGTTCATCGTGAGGGAGTCCGGTTCAAGATGGAGGGCCAGTTCCTCACACAACCCACACAAGCTGACGTAAACATCTTCACCTGAGCAGGAAGGGCAAGAACAGCAGGTGCATTCACACGTTTTGGTACAAGTAATAATGGAGCTGCAGATAGTAACAAACAGAAGCATGTCAGGGAACTACGGTGGCCTTCACATTCTTTGTTTACATAGGAAGCTTCAAGATGCCTGGTTTCTCCATTCAGGCTGGTGTAGAAACAAGGTAGCCTCTGTAAAATAGGGACCTTGCCTACATGTAAAAGACTTATTCTAAGGTTATAAAAATGAAAAAAGACTATGTATTGAACGTGGATGGAGCATCTCTTCACTTAGCTTTCTCCACCATTATCCCGACCAAGTAACTTCCAAAGTCGCGACGCCCCGGCGCGTGAAACTGACAGGGACTGTTTACTTTAGAACACCTTTTTTGAATTAAAATATCGATATTTGCCGTGTTTTGATTACCGTTTTGCAAAAGCAAGGATGACGATATATCACCAAATAGATATTTTTGTCCACCCCTACTTAAAAGTTCATTTCTACGTGAAGAAATGCTGTAAAAGTGTAGAAATACACTAAGCTGTTCATTCCGTTTGCAAGTGAGAGCAACAAAATCCTGTCTGCTGAGCAGCAGCCTCTGTCTTAAATAGGAATAGAGAACAGACATTAATGTCCCAGTGTCTGAAAGGTGAAAGCTTTCATTTCTAATGTACCAAATTTAAGCTAAATATGATTTTCCAGCACACCTCGCTACAAAATATGGCTCTCTGGAGTTAAAGTTTCTCGAGCTTCTATGAGCCACAAGAGACAAAGTCCTTAACGCTAAGCGAGACACTTAACGAGTCCCTGTGGTCGTAAAAAAAACTCACAGTGAGCTCCTGTCCAGCAGCGAGAGAAAGAGCAACAATAACAAGCTTCAAAAATTAGATGCAAAACTCAAGTTTTGTATAAAGCCACCGACAACAAGGTAGTATGTAAATGTGGTGAATGTTTGTTTATATTCAAATCAGAGGGACGAGGGCTTTAGCTCGGGGAGAGAATCCATGTTTATCCCGATATTACATATCTGCAGGTTATACTGTGTACTTCTGTTCAGCGTCATGAGCACAGTGTCTTGCAGAAATCCAACAGAAACACACACAGTGAAGCCATTTCTACTGATTATAAGGCAACGTCTGAATTCTCAGTGATAAGTGAATGAATCAATTCTGAATACTGAGCTGCTGTCAGGACTTTTATTGTACTTTCATTGTTTCGGTGCTCAAGTGTTGTTTTATAATTACTTGTACTATGTTTTACCTGTATTACTTTGTCTTAATTGTTTATTCTGTGACATGTTTTCATGACTCTTGAATGCTGCTTTTATCATAAATAAAATATATTAACATTATGTTCTGAATATGGTTCTCCTGTCTGTTTGTATCTGAGGCTGATATTCTGTCCTCATGCACTCACACATGTCAAAAAAAGAAACACCGATTCACCTGATGGTAAAAATGACTAGAAATGGAACTCTTCATTAAAGCCGAAATAACCACGGTGCCTAGCCTTGTTCCTCTTAACTTGTACATTTATTTTCCCAGCATCCACTTCACCGGGACTGAAATACACAGCCTGAAGATATAGGCAAACATTTTGGAGGTTCCATGGATGCTCCTTTGTAGGGTTGATGTTAGATTCTGCTCTGGGCTTAGAGACAGAAAGTTGACTCAGGTTTGACGGTGCAAAAAACCTTTTGTGGACCGAGATGATACTCGTGCAACAGCAATGATGTGAAATCTAAGAATGTTGAAATAAACAAGGACACGGAGTCCTTTGATGCAAAGTAGCCAACGTTCATTCAGCTCCAAAGCTGCAATGAGGCCAAGTTCAAGACCTGTACTAAAATTCTGCCCCCTTTTCAGGGTCTGTTTTACAGATTTTATTGCAGTTGTCTAGTTAAATCAAGTTTAACTTTACTTCAACATTGAGACATTGGGTGATTCTCTTGTCTTTTACTAATAGCGATGTTATTAACCTTAGTTTGTCGACTTTCCTCAGAACTTTGTGTTGAACACTCGGATCTGCTGGAGATTACAATGTTTCTCCAAGATCATTTAAATAAATGTGGCGTGCATACACCACAAGTACTGATTGCAAGGTCATTGCTGGAATATGCTTCCGTATCTTTCAGTTGTGTATACTTATTTATACTGTTTATATGTAGACACACACATATTTAATTGTGCTTTAACTTTGTCCCGGCACAGTTCAACACCTGCCTCATTAGCTCGCCGTCCCACAGTGAAAGCACAGTGATGACGGCAGCATCATCACCTTTCAGCGTGACAATGGCCCCAACGCTGAAAGCTGCGGTGACTTTGGGAGCTGCGGGGGTAAACCCACAATTTTACCCCCTCAGAACATCTGTGGAGCCAGAGAGAGCTGAGGATGAAAGTTAAAAGAACCGGTGCAGCTTAGGGAGGATCTGCCAGGAAGACCGAGGAGAACTGTTGAGATCCACGCAGAGCTTGTAGAGATTTAGACAAAAGAGTCAAAAGTTGTTTTTTTTTTAAATCATAACTTGCCAAGTTGCAAGAAACTATTAATTGTTCAATATGTCTGTTTGCAGCTACTGCAACTATTTTATTACTCCCCTACACATTGTGGGTTATAAAAAGAAATCACTGCTTCTTGATTGGTGATTAGTGATTGTGATTAGAGTCCAAAACACAAATAACCCCTTCTACACACACACACACACACAGTCAGTCAGCACAGCAAAAGCTCTTCCTCTTTCCTGATTGGTTACCATGGTTACAACAACTGGCACATTTCCATGTTGGAGATTGAGTGCCCATGAAAGGTTTTTAGAAGTGAATTATTTTGCTCAAAAAAAAAACCCAAGTTATTCAGGAGTTTGAAATGGGTTCTTAGCTGCTGCTGCTGCTGCTGCTGCTGCTGCTGCTGCTGCTGCTGCCGCTGCTGCTGCTGCCGCTGCTGCTGCATACACACAAACGCTCCCTCGACCAGGTCTGGAAGTTTGGTTTTCGGATGAATAATAATAATTGAACAAAAATCCCAGCTTTAAAGAGTGGAGTTTAAATTACATTAATTAAAAAAACAGCTGACCAGTAAATAAATGATCATAATGCATAGCATCACATTAGAACAGGACGAGGAAGACTGTGACAATTAATAAGAAGACAGCTTAATTGTAATTTGCTACGACATGGCATTCAAGTTCAATTTAATCTTGCAAATGCTTTAACAACAAAATGTGGACCGTAAAATCTCAAAGATGCAGTAACGACACATATTAGGATTCAAGGAGAACTCAGGCCAAAATATCACAGAGATCCCCGTCATGTTCCTAAAGGCAGGGAGAGGGAAGATATATTTTTGGAGAAAAAAAAGAAAGAAAGAAAAAGAAAAGCTTGGTGCAGTCTCACAGGGACGTCGGTTATTTTGCTTTCACGCTGCGAGAAAATCAGAGAGAAACAAGAACAGACAAAAGACAGAAGATGAGTGAAAGAAGGAAATGGGAGAGAGAGAGAGGGGGAGAGGGGAAAAGGTAGAAGTGGGTAATACAGAGAGAAAAGCAATTATCTCACAGCATCCGGATGCTATGACAGCAGCTGACAGGCAGGGAGAGCTGCAGCTTATTGCTCAGCTTTCATCCTGACAGTCCAGCAAAACACACACACACAGAGGTTTGCACAGCTATTCTTCTTCGCATACTGCATTGAATACACTCATTTGAACACCTTAAACAAAACCTTATCCCTTACCTTAACCTAACCACAATTCAAATATTAGTCCTAAACTTAACCTGTTCCTCAAAAATGAGGTTCTACCTCATTAGGAGCAGGTTTTCCTCTCCATGAGGACTTCTGGTCCTGACAAGGTTAGCGTTTATACTAGAAGTGGTAACAAATACAAGCCTGTACACACACACACACACACACACACACACACACACACACACACACACACACATTTTCTTTGCAGGATTTTTGCTTTTGCAAGAGAACTTTGCAACCTCTTCAGATCCTTTTTGATTGCAGCACAGAGACTCTGCTGCACGCTGTGTGTGTGTGTGTGTGTGCGTGCGTGAAGGGGGAGTAACACGCACTTGCTTTGTACATTTGTGTTTGTTGCTGTGTTGTGTGTGCGTGTGGGTGTGCGTGTTTTCAGTTTCCTAAAAGGCTGCTGTGCCAACGTCCCCTCAGCGCTGCACATCCCTGTCAAAGCAGATGCCTCGGTGCTCCCTAAGAGCTGCCTGTCTTTTCTGTTACACCGGGAGCGGTGACAGCTGGGTGTCTAACACACCGGTGAAGGAAATATATATATGTATACATATATATATATACACACATATACATATATATATGTATATGTATGTATATATGCAGATGTATGAGATTCACTGGCTTAAAACTGAAGGGGCTGAATGAAAAATACGGCTGCACATTTGACACACACACACACATAAGACACTAACACATATTTACACACACACACAGGGGCTACGTCGTGAAGTCTCCCGTGGCACTTGAGCAAAGTAAAGCCCTCGCCACGCGCAGTGCTGAACTAAAGCATGCATCAGTGGGAGGGAGTCAGGGGTAAAGGTGCTAAATTAAAAATGATGATCCGTTTGATGTATGCTGTAAGTGGTGCTCGGTCCCACCCCCCTCCCTTTCCCCCCCGTTACGTAAGCAGTTAATGCAGGTGAACGCTGCCACTGCTGCTGCCGCCACTGTTGCCATTTCTGCAGTCAAGAAGTGCATGTTTGTGCAGCTCTGCACACGGGCCACTATAAGAAAAACAGTGACACAATATGCTCTTTTTTTTTTTACTCAAAACAAGCAACATTAAAGAGCATCACATAAATCTTTTATAGATCTCTCTCTCTCTCTGCTCTGGGGAATAGCATCACAATAATTAAATGATAAACTCAAATAGATGAATTTAAAGCCAGGACATTACTGGCTTTTTGTTTCTTTTGCAAAGGTGACTTTTTGTCGGTAGAGTTTCGGGGCGACGACTGATAGCAGAATAATTGTCGTATCAGCAGCACGCTACTGAATTTTCCCCAAGACAAACACACACACTCACACACAGTGAAAATGGGGTGGGTGGGGGGGGAAGAGTGCAAACCCAGGAGATGCATAGTTAACCAGAGTGAACTCCCTGCATGGTATACACAACTGCTCCACTATGTTTGTTAAGCATCATGGGATTTTTCTACAACTTTAATGGAGCCGTGTGTCTGAAATTAGCATGAGAGGAGACTTTGATGTGGGCAGCTTGGATCTGGAGTAAAGCTGATCTGATTCTGACTGAAGCTTCACCTTACTTAATCAACCCAGCCAGTCCTGTTTACTCATGCTATTTTCAGCAGCTTTAAGCCGAGGGTATAGACATTTCTCCTCACCCGTGCTAAAAAAAATTTAAAAAGTATATAGTCGAGATTCGTGTTTAATTTAATGAGTTGAAGCTGAAATTGACTGTTTTTCTGACAAATTAAAGAGTATTTTACCATATCGTTATGTAAATGTGTGAAAGGTGTTCAAAACGTGGGTGACATCACAGTCGAAGTTCCTGTTTTTTACAGAACAGGATAAAAGCTGATGCTTCCAAGCAACGTTCTCCTTTACACCCGTAATTGATCCCAGTGAGTGTTTGTGGGAAAAGTCAAAGGTTTGGCCTCTTTTGTCTTTCATCTCTTAGAGTCTGACTGCTTACAAAGGGCAAATAAGGCAACCCAAGAGATCGGCTGACCACCGCGTGCACAACAAAAACAAAAATATGTGCAAGGCATTGGCCTGAATTACACACAAAAATACTGCTAAGATTGTTACCACAAATGAGCAGATTTGTTACAAACACAATAAATCAAAAATAATAGGGTGGAGAGATTTGTCACTGAGATTAAGGAGACATGGGCCACACAGTGGGGTACGTGGCTAGCATCATTGCCTCACAGTGAGAAGGTTGCTGGTTCTTCTTGGCCCTGCACTGGACAATGGATGAATTAAGGAAACCAGTGCCGGTTTATTCACAATTTAAATTTTCCTTGGCAGCCCCTGGACTTTGTTTATGTTCTGTTTTGAGGTTTTGGTCTGTTGTGCTGTCCATTCTATGACACAGGCCATAGCATCATGTCCACACAAAGGTTACCAGATGAGTTAGTGGAACACAGTGAACTGCAGCTACAGGTCTGAAATGCTTAACGTTAGCGAACCTAAAGAACCTCACAACCCTTCTCAAAAACGTCTCAACTAGAGAAGATAAATGAGGTTTTGCTCTGAAGATGCACTAAAGATATCTAAGATACTGTAACTTAGATATTTAACGTATATAATGTAACTTTTCTTTAATCATGTTTTTAATTCATCATGTTCTGTTGCTGCTTGGAGAAGATACACTTTCACCTTCAATCTCCGCCTGTTGCTGACATGTGAGAATTAACCAAACTGTTCTAGACTTGATGACAACTCAAAGCTGCTTTACACTTCAGTTTTTACACTACCATTCACCCATTCACACACATTCACTGACACGTTCATACAGCTCATCTATGTGCAGTGTGTTATCTATCACACATCTTTCGTATCCATTCACATGCTGCCGGAACAGCCATCAGGAGCAACATGGGGTTAGATGTCTTGCCCATGGATATTCAGACTAAGAAAGAGCCGGGAATAAAACCCACAACCTTAAAGTTAAAAGTAAGACCAGGTGTTTGCGTGTATCAGAAAACACTCTACCGGTTTTCAAGACTAATAGCTGCTGTTTTGTAGGGAGAGTGATTATGTTGGACAAAGGAGAAGGTTCATGGATGTTGTAAAGGTGGAAACGAGGACAGTTGGTGTAACAGAAGAGGACACAAGGAGGAGGACAAGATGGAGGCAGATGATCCGCTGTGGGAGAAGCGGAAAGACGAAGACGAAGAAGAAAGAAAAGTCTTCATATGTTATCCTCAGTTCAAATCCATGCAATCCCGTCCATGCCTGCACATACAGTCATACACACACACACACACTCTCTGTATTCAGCATCAAGGAGACAATGAACCGAATCAGCTTGGGTAATCTGATTTGTGCTGGTCTGCTGCAGATCAGTATGTGGACAGAAAGCACTGATAAGCATATGTGTCACAGACAGTTAGACACACATCCAATAGTTTTCACAAAGCACAGGACGTTACAGTGTGGCTTCTCGTCTGCTCAGAGTGAACATGCGCCTGTGCCTGTCTTTGAGGAAATTACAGTAACATTTGGAGATTTGTTTAGGAACCCTGTTCTCCTTCAGGGTCAGAGCTGCTGCTGCTGCTACAGAGAGACCATCTTTCATGCTCTTTACCTCTGTGACTGGAGCAAACACTTTCATCCTTTTAGTCACACGCCATTTGGCACTGCTGATCATGCAGATTATGCAAACTCCTTTTTGCGAGTTTGAAAATCTCTGCCTCCATCCACGTGTGTGTGTTCCTGTATTTGTTGCCTATATTTCTGACCTAAAAACACTGACCTTGTCAGAACTGGGATCATGCTTTGTTTAGTTTGTCCAACTGAATGGAAGTCAATGAAGTGTCCTAAGAAGAATAGCTGTGCAAATCTGTGTGTGTGTGTCCATGTGCTTTGTTGTGACAACCTCACTTCACTGTGTAGGTTCAGGTTTCAGTCATGTTTTGTTGGAATATAGAATTCTGATACTAACACAAGACATTGATGTATTATTCATTCATCGTCTACCACTTTATCCTCCACACGAGGGTCAGCTGACATAGTGCAAAAGGTAGGGTACGCGCTGGACATGTCGCCAGGCCATCACAGGGCCACACAGAGACAATTAACACTTTTGCATGTTTTTGGACTGTGGGAGGAAGTCAGAGAACCAGGGAAACCCGGGAAAACCCACACACATGGGAAGAACATGCAGACCGTGTCGCAAACCCTTTTTGGTGCATAGGCAACATCGTTAACCACTACACCAAGCGTGTGACCCATTTATGTATTCATTTCCAAAAATGTTCTTCTTATTCTTTCAGTATTTCATGAATGAAATGTATTTGTGTTGTCGTAAAATCGCCATTTTCTATTTATAAAACTTAATAATAATAACAATGTATTTTTCATGATCTCTTTTACTGTCTTATCTTAATAGCTTAACTGGGGATGAGCTGATTAATATTGGTTAAAGTCACTCGACTGGATATCAGACAGATAAAAATGTAAAATTTGATAAAATCCAAAAGTCCTGTCTACAGTAAAGACTGTAAAAATGTCAATAGTATTTTAACTGAGCCAAGTTGTTAATTTATTCTTTATGTTACAGTTATAATATATGTGTCTTTCTTAAAGGAATAGCTTAAAATTGCAAGCAAATGTGTTGTTAACAGCTTCATAGTTTAAAATAGTCTAAAACAACAGTATTGAACGACACACATGTAATATCTAACTTAGATGGAAATATACCACAGCTTATGAGAGTCAGCGTATCGGGGTCATATGCATTATAAAACAGGCATGTTGATCGTTCAGCTATGAATATTTGACTACATTTTAATTTTTTACCCCTTTCCTACTTTTAGGAAAAACAGGAACACCACTGTTGACAGAAGCTGTGGACACAGCTTATAGTTTGGCCCAGTTTTGTCGTTGTTTTTAGAAGCTTGAATTTCCCTCACCAGTGTGGTAGTGTAGACGCAGATCCTGTCTGTGTTCTCCCGCCGTTATGGGGTTGAAATTGACAACCACCTGCATGTTTTCACCAACTTCCAGAGTCCCACAGGAAGGAGTCACCGAGAAGGGCCTGGAATGACGTGGAAAAATCATTTCACAGGGTGGAATAAAAAGGATAAAATGATATATCACACGTTTTACACAGACTCGAACCTCTGCGTGTGTAGCTCAAAGTTGGCTGTATCGTTTCCGATGTTGATGATTTGCTGAGTCCTCTCTGTGGAGGCTTTCACCAGACAGAGGGGGAACTGGAGCTCATCTCGAAAGCTCAGAATGGCACGTGGCCCAATAGCACGGACTGGGACCTCAAACCGCTCCCTGTCTGTCGCAAAAACTAGTCTGTGGTCGTGGTCCTGGATGGAGACATGTGTCAAACAATCATTTTCTTAGTAGATACCTACAACATCAAAAAATTAACAGTGTACAGTGTAGCAACATGTCCACAGATAAATATTGAACAGTACTATGTACGATCGACTTCCACAGAAGTGCAAGTAGAGTGTTTCACCAAGAATGTTCACGGGCTTATTCAACTAAAATATAAGAATATGTGTGTTTTGATTTTCTCCTGGTCTTGCCCAAAGCGATATAGTGACTCCCACACAGCAAAAGAAAAACTGGTGAATATAAACTGGTCATTTGCTACTGCATAAAATAAATAGGAAAATCACCATATACACTGCTAAAATTATATAAAAAACTTATTATCTTAACATAATATTGACATAATATTAATTGCAAGGACGTTTTAAAGGATAAACAACATATTTTTTGTAACACGTGATCCTGCCCCCAACCTAAATAATCATTTACTATGTTTTCACGTTGACCTTTTGCTTCTCAGTTTTCACTCTTGCCCACATTATCAGTAAAAAGAGACAACTAAAGGATGTGCTGGTGTAACTTAATGACCTGACCCTTGACCCTGTGACTCTGACCTTGGTGTTTTGAAAGACGTCTAATCTATGATCTGCCGTTGTGTTCATATTATTAAATCTGAAGTATTTCATTATCTTTACATAATTTCATCTACTTACCCACATCATATTCACTGCTTTCCTTAATTTACTCATCTAATTCCAAAAAAATACCTTACCAAACTCATAGTATTTAGGTTCATGATACTTTAATTCAAGTACAACTATCTACAGTATGAGGCAGTTAATCCGTCCTCTGTCTTCTGTACCTTGTTTTCCTGAGGAGTGAAGAACACAGTGAAAGTCACAGAACATCTTGGTGCAACCTTGTTTAATGCATTCTCAGGAGCGACGACATGGAAAAACTCAGAGTCCTGCAGCTCCACCTTCACTTGTCGTGGAACCTAGACAAAAAAAACAATGACACAAACATAAAACGAAAAGGGCAGGCATTACCTACAGAGCCACATACACACATTAGTAATGATTTATTTATGATTACTTTATGGTTTCTTGTACAAATTGCACCAAAACAATCTCCTTCTATCCCCCCATAACATTTTCCAATTACTGTCCACTCTTCAAACACATCCCATAAGACACACACATAGAAGGACACATTTGTTCTGCTGCAAAGGTTAAAGCAACTTGTTTTTTCCATTTCTCTCAAAAAAACATAAAGTCATCAGTAGAGGTGGGAAAGATATATCGTCTAATATAAATATCGTGTTTGTTGTTTTAAAGATGTGAAAATTGACATTATTGAGTATATAAATGATGCAGTCGAGACCCACAGGATTCAGTGTCACATGACCACGAGTGGGCCTACGTCAGCGGTCTCAAACTCCGTCCAAATCCATTACATTGTTCATGTGAACTATATATTGTTCTAAATCAAACACAGACACTTTTATTTTGAAATATTATTTTTCCTCCAAGGTGGCGCACATATCACCGTTTGAGAACCGTAGATCATCTGAATGATCTGAATTTACCCAGAGTTCAATGTTTCTACACTGCAGTTCAGGTATAAGTCTCTGGAAGTTGCTTGAATGCTAAAGTTGAAAGGAAATAAGAGTTGTTTAGCTAAAAAATCTGTAAGCATCAATTAAAAATCTATTTTTTAAAGGATATAGACTCATTATTGTTCTCAACAAAATCACAATACTCAGCAGCTATGTTTAAAATCACCCGTTCACACACCTTGTCCATGTTGAGCAGGCGCAGCGGTAACTTGTAGGTCTGAGCGGGAGTGAAGTTCTGGAAGACCAGCTCAGATGGATAAGGCTGGAAAAGAGCCTGGTCCATGTCCACCGTGGTCAACTGACGAGAGACACAAACAAGACAACGCATATTACCAAAAAAATATTTGTTTCTATTAAACTAACTACTGGGCTGTAGTCAGAGACAATTCAAATTCTAAATTTGCATATTAATGTGCATATACTACCTTCATCCTTGCAAATAATTTGTCATACTTTAACTAACAGATGAATGAATGTCTGATTATTGCTGCTTTGTGTTTGTTGTTTTGTTTAACTGTTCTTAAAGGGGCCGTCCTGTCGCTGCTAACTGACGCTGTCATTTGTTAAACAAATTTTAATCTCATTTTTGTGAAATATGTGAATATTTATGAACAAAACAAGAAATTTGAGAATATCATCATTTCCAGGTTTGGTAAACACAGATCAACATTTTCTGACATTTTATAGACCAGACAATTACTCGATTATTTGGGAAAATAATCGACAGATAAATTGATTATGAAAATAATCGTTAGTTGCAGCCGTAATCTCAAAGTGACTTCCTAATTTAACCTCCTTCGATGTTTTTGATGGATCGATCTGATTTTTTCGTGATGGCTAGGCGATCACTCTATTATGTTCCCATTAAATTTTAATAAGAATCGACCCACTGATGACCCTCAGACTCGGTTTCATCTGGTTAAATGGATTAGGTTTCAATTTGAAAGTAACATTCAAAGTCCCATTTTACAGGTTTAAATGTGTACATATATATCAGTGACATCTAAACAGATCAGGATGAAACCTAAATATTAAAACATTTCTCGTGTGTAAAATGCAGGTGACACAGTGTTTAAGCCTTGACGAGGGTCCGTGCTCTTTTATAGAATAATGAGTGGGGTAGAAGCCAGTGACTCATCACTTTTTAGGGCCTGTTTTTTCTTTTTTTGCTCCACACAAACATTTGCATATTTGACATGTCAACAAAAAAAATGTGAACAGGATGAGTCCCCAAAGTGTGTCCTCCAAATTATAATGATAGGGGATATTTATTCATTTCATTTCTCAGTATCACATTTTGCTCCCAGCCCCTCCATTAAATTCAGCCTTTGTAGGCATTGAGCAGGCGCTGACATTGGCTGCCCTCTGCCCATCAATTAGCACTTGCTGACTAAGGGGAAAAGCAAGTTTGGAAATGACCCTGGCAGACATTACCTGCTTTGTATGCCGGTGAATAATGATTAAAAAATGACACGTTTGTTGTCCCAGTTTTGTTGGCATCACCTACCCTTTCAAATAAATCTGCCCCGTTCAGTTATTTTTATTAAACTTATGTTATTTTATACTATTATATGAAGCTTTAGCACAAGTTCTGTCAGGAAGAGAACCTTTTTGTTTGCTTCAGTTGTGGTTAGATTCAATGATTGAACTTCATGTTAAGAAAGAAAAGAAAATTAAAAATCGCATGTCCAAAAAGTAATAGGAAGAAGTATGAGCGTATCTAACTTTTTTAACTTAGGCATATCTTCAGTCTGACATATTTGTGAAAGAGTCACTGTGATGGACAAATGTCTTGCGGGGAGATTGGTGGCTGTCTCCACTGCCCCCTACTGTCTGTTAGTGGTAAACCATCCTTGCAAGATCAGGGCCGCCAACCCAGCGTCCTCAGACCTCGGAGGGCAACGCAAGAAACACACCCTATGGCCAGGTACGGGCTATACGATCAAGGCTAGTGATAGTGTTCATTTAGACAGACGTTCACATCGTGGCAGAGCCGGTGAAAAAGCCCTGTCAGAGGAACGGAAACAGATCCTGACATGGCTCCATGGCTTGTGTTTGCTGGCTACGAAAAAATATGTACTCAAATTTTAAAGCTTTTTCTTAAACGATCAACAAACGACTATAAATAACAAACATCAACATTATGCTAGAAACGCACAATAAACATTATCAGCAGTATATCAGTATTGACCGATATTGACTTTAAAATGTATTATCAGATATCAGCAATCACACTAACATCCCAAGATATGTTATATATTATGTGATATATTAACATCACCACCAGATCCGGCACTCTTCATCCTCCAAATCATCACCAACCAAGGCTGCTTAAACCAGACCAGTCTCCACACCGAGTCCACTCACTCACCAAAGACTTAATCATCATACTTCATGAGCAAAACCTGTAATAAATATGTCCCTTTTCTATATTTAACTGTCTCTCCTGGTTCAATTTATCCTCAGGACGTGCTCGTCCTTTGTAGTAAAGGAAAGCTTGTCACAATCAAACACTGATTCACGTGTATTTTTCACACTCGGATATCTCAGAGAACTCCCCAGAGTTTTTCATTGTCATCATGATGAAAGCTTCTCAGCTGAAGCTTGTCTCCAGACAACAGAGGCAGGAGCAATAATCATGTCTAACTTTTATCTATACAGGCTCATCCAACACTGAACCTGAATTCATCATTTACTGGATTTATCTCCCCAACGTATCAGTGCCTTGTTCCAATCTTTGACTATTGTAGATTCTTCTTCTGTGAAACACCCACAGCATTGACTCGGGTATTTACTTTGTGATGTGTCGTCTTGCTCATGTCGAGCAGCTCCAGGATCCGGGGCGGGTGAACCTCCCTGGTGTTTGCCAGACGTTCCTCGGCGGACTGTGACATCTCCTGGGTGTAAACAGATGGAGTTACCTGCAAACGCACACACAGCAGCTATCAGCACCGTCTATTATCATCACGCTTGTGTCCTACATCTTTAAAGGAGACACGGCAACATCAAACAAGAACGATATATGCATCGGCCACATGCGGGAACATTAGCAACAAGGTTTTATTCTGCAACGGTTTGTGTTTAGTAGATTCTCCACACAACCTTGACAAAGCTTGTGAAGCAGAGAAACATCTAACTGCACTTAGCTCAAAATCTCAGTGAATAAAGAGTAGGAGTAGCTTATTATAGGTTTGATATTTAATGACGGGGCTGACACCGTGTTTAAAATTAACGCATTGGCTCATAGTGATACAGAAGTTTTGTGACGGCGGCTTTGTTTTTGTTGCCACATGCAGGGACACAAATAAATCTTTTATTATTCATCTTCACACTGTCACGCCGCCTTTGAAATATCACAAATTCGTTAATTAAAAATAACCTCCAACGAAGAAAAGTCACAGAGGTTTTAGAGCCGGTTTGTCTCTTAATTAACATACGTTTCTATTAGAATATTTCGATTTTTATCCCATACAAATATAGCGACGATTGTATCCTGATTTGCTGATTTGTTGATGCATCTCTAATAACTACCACTTAGCTGTTGATTCATAATAGGATTCAGAGACGCATGAACACTTCTCTTTAATTAAATAGGGAACATTCATTTGATTTGATTTGAAAATGTATATAAATATTTGAAATGTCATGTTCAAAAGAAGTGGTGAGGAGTTTTAAACTAAATTAAATCCCACACCTTTCTCCATCCCTTATTAATTAACATATTTAATCAGCTTCATAATGTTGTATAGAGCTACACGTTCATTATAAAAATAATATAAAATCAATCATAACACATAATCAATTCATGTCGCTGTCATTTATTACCAACCTCACCCTTTTTCATTGATCATAAAATACTGCATAAATGGTTGCAAAGGGAAAAATATAGAAACTTTATTGATTACTGTGAAATGTTTCATATTAATTCATAAAATAATTTGATTATTCATCTATTTAGGCGGTGCAAGATTTAATTTTATCTATAAACAAACATTAAAATCAACAAAATAAGATTAATAATCAGTTTTATGTGAGAACGTGCATCAATTATTTTTAATGGTTTTCCCTGATGCTAAACTGAGGTCACAAACCACTGTGGGTACATTAAGATATTTAGTCCCTCGCTTTGGTTGTGAATCAGCACCTGCGACCTGAGTTCTCCATCATCTATCACGTCGTGTTTTCATCTGCTTTATCTATTACAGTCTGTTGTCCAGTCCGATGCAACTTTATTTAAAAAAACTCTTTAAAACAGCCACAGTGGGCCAAAGTGCTGTATGTATACAATAATAAATAAAAGACGGAATAAGTCAAAGGCATAGAGCTCACACGAGGCAATAAAATACATCTAAAAAAACTCAACGGATAAAAGTAACATCCAAACAATAAACCACCAATAAAAACAGATCAAATTAATACATAAAATAAAATGAAGAATAGGACGCTATTTTAAATCAGACGGGGAAGAGGCAAAGGCAGATGTGTTGTGCCATGTCTAGTTTGTTTTGTAACTGAAGACCAAACTGAGCGTTTTCTCGTCTTGCTGCACAGCAAATCTAACTTCAGTCATTAATAAAGTAACCTGACATGACCTGAAGCAGAGTTTGAAAAAACCTGGTCCAAAATAAATAAACTCACCTGCCAGGACAGGTACACAGAACTCTGAAAAGAGATGCACAGTGCTGCTATAACCCACCTGCTTCAAGGTTTGACATGTTACATTGGGTCATCTGGCTCATTCTTGCCCAGAGAACTCTGTATACAGTGTTTTTTTTGTTTTTAATAAACACTGTCTGTAAACCCTAGAGATGGTAGTGCACGAAAATCCAAGCAGTTTCTGAAAAACTCACACCGGCACATCTGGCAACCAACAACCATGCCATGTTCACAGTCACTTAAATGATATATTTTTTGCCTCCATTATGATGCTCGGCTTGTATATCAGTAGCTCATCTTGACCACGTCAACATGCCTGAATGCACTCAATTGCTGCCATGTGATTAGTTCTTTACAGTGTTGTAATATAACCAAGAACAAATCTGCACTTGACTTTATTATTTATGTTTCTAGCAACTCTTACTTTTACTCCACTACATTTCCTCTAACTATCTTTGTTACTTGTTATTACCAAATAAAATCAGAAGAAGAAGAGTTATAGGTATTATTGTCTGTATTTATATAGACCTTTTCTAGTTTTGCCATTCAAGCGCTTCAACGTGGGGTTAAGTGTCTTATATGTGTCAAGGCCACACATAGACTAGCCCAGCCAGGAATTGAACCCACAACCTTCCAATTGAAAGACAACTCCACTCCTACCACTGAGCCACCATGACTCAACCATTAACCCACGTACATTTTATATCCAAAAATGACTTTTGATAGATAAGTTCAATAAATGTTATATACTTTAGTAATATTATAAAAAAAAGTGACTTCAACGTCTACCAAAGTCTTTTTCTGGTAATGACACTTGTACTTTTACTCGAGTATCTCTTTGTGGTACTTTATACAAGACTGGTTGTTTAGATATATGCCTTAATGAGCAGCTGAACAGGTGTGCCTAATAAAGTGGATGTGAGTGTACAACCTCAATTATTTTCTTGAGAAAAATTAATTTAGTTTAGATTAACATAAATTAATCCATGAATGTGTGAAGCTACAAACTGTCATGTCACCATGGATTTTAAGCAAAATAATACATAATTAATACATTAAAAAAAACACAGTGTGATATTCTCACCTTTGTCTGTTTGTCCTCCTTCAGGACAGGTTTCAGATTGTAAAACGAGGACAGCAGGGCGGCCATTTTAAATATATATATATAAAATACCTGCAAAAAGAAGACACTTCTTATTAATCTTAATGTTTATTAAACATTAAAATTTGCTTCACTTGGTTTCGCTTCATGTGAAGCTAAGTTGAAGACTAACTGCTAGCAGCACGCGCTGTACCTACAGCAGATAACATTAGCTTAGCTCGTTATAAATCACGTTAAATCTTTAATTTGCCCTCTCTCGACTTGATGGAAAACCTGTTTTTCCACCCACTTAAACTCTCTAAACACCTTCATTTCGTCGTCGTCATCGTAACGCGACACAAAACTCACTGTTTGTACTGTTGTACATTTCAGGGACAAACCAAACACGTCTTACCGCTCAAAAAGTGATTCAAACTCGGCGAAATTCAGCCACAAAAAGCACTCATGTCAACCTCGTTGTAAGGTTCGCTGCCTTGGCAACACAGACAGACAAACAGACCGACCACTAAAGCGTTGTCTGATTGGCTAAAGCGGCTCCAGCGCGTGCAGTAAACTCCTGTCTCGTTGATTTGAGTGCGCACTTGATTTGGTCGTTACGGTAATCGATAAAGGAGCCGTCAGTGTAGTTTTGGCTGCTTATTTTTGTCAAAAGTTAACAGCTAATCGTAATGTATTTAGTTAAACAGAGTAAGGAGACTCAATTTCCACGTTTTATGTCAATGTGTTTTTTGACTTTCTATTGAATTTTAAGCATTTCTTTTAAAACATGCCATACTGTAATTTCACATATTAATCATATTGAATAATAATCTGCTTTACATTTTTTTCTGTTTTGTAAAACAATGTATGATAAAAATATAATTTCACTTAAAGAGCTTCTACAGAAAAAAAAAGACCAATGCTGTTCCCTTAGGGCAGCTGTGGCATAATCCTAATATCCAATACATTTGTTAAGAACTGCATATAAAAGCAATTTTTTTTTATTAAATCCTATCAAGTTCATTCACGTAAGACTACAAGTATGACTACTAATGTATTTAAAATAATAGATTAGTATTGTATGCACCAAATGCTGTCATGTTAATGTAACCAAGATAATGTTCTCTAAAGGTTGTATGAAATGCATCAAATTAAAGTAGATAGATAAACAGACAGACTGTACAACATTAACACTGCCTATACTGTATAAAGGTATATATAAAGATAACGATATAAAGACAGGAAATGAGAGCCTCTCCCAATAAAAGTGGTCAAATTGAAAATGGACTCGGACGATAAACTGTCCACGATGTGTTAGTTTAATGCTGTGTGGGAAATAAAATAAAATGTAACATAAAACAATGCAGAGAACCTGACCTTGTCATGGTCACAACACTGCGTGACTACACGCTTTCACACACTACACTATATATATATATATCTATATATATATATGTGTATATATACATACATATATGTATATATATGTATATAGATAGATAAATAGATAGATATTGATATAGATATATATATACATACATACTGTATACTTGATACATAACATATTCATGTATATAGTTTTCTCTCCGTGTTCATAACTAACCATGACCCTGTTGCAGCTTTTGGTCTATGGCCCACTCTCGTGTTTGTTTGTTCTGTCTCTTGTCTCGATCGTTCTCTCCTTCTAAACATGAGTCAGCACTTTGAATTGTTGTATGCTACCCGTGTGTGTGTGTGTATGTGTGTATGTGTATCTAGGTATTACTAATGTTGTGGGGACCTTAACCTGTTTCCACAGTCACATTATGGGGACTTATCTTCCTTGTGGGGACACAAAGCAAGTCCCCATAAAGTAAATTACTACATTTTAAGGTGAAGATATGTTTTAAGGTTAGGTTGAGGTTAGGGTTAGGATTAGACCAGTAGTAATTGTGGTTAAGGTTAAGATTAAGTCTCCAGGAAATTAATGTAAGTGCTATATAAATGTGATGTATTATTATTATTATTAAGTCAATGCAATGTCACCTCAAGTCATGAATGTCGAATGTGTGTGTGTGTTCTTGTATTTGTTACCTCTTCAGGACCTTCTCTGTCATAAACACTGACCTTCTCAGGACCAGTAGTCCCCATGGAGACCACTATCTGGTCCTCATGAGGCAGAACCTAATTTCTGAGGAACTTGTTGAGTTAAGGCCTAAAATTTGAACTTAGGTTTCATTAACTAGTTATGGTTAAGGTTGGGGACAATGCTTTATTCAGGCTATGCTGTGTCCTCAGAAGAGTAGCTGCACAAACCTGTGTGTAGGACATTCTCGTGTTCTAACACTGACCTTGTTGAGACCTTGTTGAGTCCTCATGAGACCCAAAAGCCTGGTCCTAATGAAATCTCATTTCTCAAGCTCTGGTTAATGTTAAAGGTAAGTAAAAAGTGAGGCTTAGGCATTAACATGTGTGCGTCAGCCAGCAGAGCAGGTCCCTCACTCATTAAGTCTCCACACTCATTTGAGACACTAACTCAATAATAATTCCTGGTGACTGTGCAAACAGCATATGAATGAGCGTGAAAGAGAAAACTTTTGTGTAAAAGAAAATACACAGGTTTTTTTTTTACTAAATTCCAGGGCTAAGCGTGTTATTCGATCATCAGGCAGTGGATCTGAGACGCATGTCTCTTTCACACAACAACAGAGGAAGTTGGGATTGAAAAAAATGAATGAAATTGACAAAACGTCAACGTCACTTCCTTCAAATAATAATACAAAAACACTGCCTTACACCTATTCACTGTGTTTCGGTCAAGTTTTATGAGTAAATTATCTGAAAAAATCAAATAAATAAAAAGAAATGGTCAAATTTAATCAGACTCGGTAATAGGATGTAAATTGAACAAACACAGAAGTATCATAATGATTTTACCGCCCCTTAAGACCAGAAAAGCTTGAATAAAGACCGTTTCACGCATCAAAACTGGTTATGTGGTTTTTTCGATTAGCTGGGATAGCCTGGAGTGCTGAAGCAAAATAACTAGTTTAACTAGTTTAATGCAGAGCCGGCTCTAGGCGTACAAATACTCAAGTGAAAGTGAGCACAAACTTTATGCTAATCACAGGGTTCCTTAAGATGGGAGGACAACTTGTAGTGGACAGTTTCCACAACACTGCTAGAAAGGCCTATGTACATCAAGCTATGCAAATTCACAAACTTGTGTGTTGTACAAACACTTTGTTACTGTACTTAAGTACAAAATTCACACATATCTGTAGTTTACTTTGTTATTTTTATTTCTAGAAACCTTGACATTCACTCCACTGCATTGTTACCAAATAAAATCAGAAGAAGAAGAAGAGTTGGTATTATGGTCTGTATTTATATAGAGCTTTTCTAGTCTTGATCTATCTTTCATACCCATTCACACGCTGCAACATGAGGTTAAGTGTCTTGCACAAGGACACACATAGACTAGCAGAGCCAGGAATTGAACCCACTACCTTCCAGTTGAAAGACAACTTGCCCCACCCTTTTACTTTAGTAATATTATATTTTTTAAAAAAGTGACTGATTTTGGTAGACAACTTCTACCAAAATCAATTTCTGGTAAAGATACTTGTACTTTTACTCAACTATCCCTTTAAGGTACTTTATACAAGACTGCTCAAAAGTGATGTAATGTTGCAATATTTCATTGTATCGACCCCTAACATTTATATCATCATATTCAGCCTTTTTTGTACGACTTCAATTTGGCTCCATACAATTTCAGTTTAACTCTTTCTCTAGTTTTACATTTTTAGTATGTATATATATATACATATATATGTATACATATATATTCACAGATTAAATAACAAACTGAGAAGGCAGATTGATCAAATGGTGAAATCTGCAGCCAGCCTTCCATATGACATTAGATATCAAAGTCAACTATGATATTAAAGACATCAAAGTCGACAGTATTGAGTACTCCTTTTCTAAACAGGGGCACGCACTCAACATTTGTAATTGCATTTTTGTTGTTGTATAGAATGAAGACATACTGGTTACATGAATAACAAAAAGCTTGTGGCTCCTGATTCCATCAGTTTCCCCTCTGTTGTTCCCAGAGTCGTCTCTGCACCTCAGCAAACGCGTCACTGAGCTGCCCATTGTGGCAGAAAAAACCGGATTTAAAGTCCTCCACTTCAAAAGGACCGCGAGACCCGCCCCCTTCGTGCGCCGTGACGTCACCGCGCACCGTGACCCTCTTGCGCCGCTCCGCCCTGATCTCCTACAGCAGACGCTCAACTCCCGTGAACTCAACAGAAAGGAGCGTCACAAACTACTGAACCATCTATTTTTTAACACAAATGATAATTTAATTTTTTTTTTTTAAAGATTCGTGGACATGTCTTCCTCCAGCACGTGCAGGTAAGACACACGCACAAGACAAACGAGCTTCACGGTTGTCAAGGCGACTATAAAATATCAGAGTGGAGGAGCAGGATGAGGAGAAAATGATGGTGGCGATGGTGGAGTTACTTCGCCTTCGGATGAAATTATGTATCATGTGAGAATCGCTTTAGAGAGTAAAAAGGTAACATTTGTGTCACGGAGGCTTTATTCTCAGGATTACACGCTCCCCCCACTCCTCCACCACCACTCCGCGCAAGTTTGACGCGCACTGTGACGTAGACGCGTCAATGACACAGGTGGAAGAGAGAGAGAGAGAGGCGACATTGGCGTTACTGTAAATTATGGTATTGTTGTTCACAGTCGAACAGCTCAGTCTGGTTTTTCTGCTTCACTGAATCCTCTGGCAGCTCCCTCTCTCTCACACACACACACACAGAGCGAGAGACCCCCGTCAGCACCGTGGACAGCTCCTCCTCAGCTGCTCACACACACACACAGAGGGAAAAGCCCACCACGTGTTGACTTCCTCTATTATATAACATGTAGCTGCTTCTGTACGTGACCTGCATAGAGAGAGAGAGAGCGTTTGGTCCACACATGGTTTTAAGGATGTGGGATAAAACTAGGGCTGCAACTAAGTATTTTTTTATTGGATTTTATTGGATTTTAATGGATATTTTAATGGATTAATCACGCATTTGTTTGGTCCATAAAATGTCAGAAAATCCCCCTTCGGGTGAAAATATCAACTTGGCGCAATAAAAAAAATCATATTTACCTTAAATGTGTGATATTAGAAATGAAAAGCTTTCACGTTTACACTGTGGATTGCGTGTGTCCTCATCTACAGCATTTCGTCACGTAGATATTAAATCTGAAGTGGGTCAAAATATCGATTTGGTGACACATACCGTCGTCCTTCCTCGTGCAAAAGCAATAATGGACATTTGTTTCAACAGTTTTTTGCAGCTCGTCTAAAGGAGACGCAGCAGCAAAGTGAAAGAGGTTTTTTTCCTCCCAATTTTCTGTCTGGACCTTTGTCACCTTTCATTGAAATAAAACATACACAACACATTGAACAAACAGGTCAACATTGATGCAAGCTATTGACACCCTTAGCCAATATTTTAAAGGTGAGGAGTTGACCTTTCAAATACTCTACACTATTTATTTACATACTGTATATTCTGCTGCTACTGATATCTGTGTATGTGCAGTATGTTCTGCCATTTATACTGTACACACATGTAAATCTATATTACATAATATATTATATAATATTATAATAAATTATATATACTGTTAATATATATATGTATATATAACTACATTTATGTTGTGTTTGTGTCTGTGTATACTGCTCATACTCCACACATTGTACATACTACATCCATATAGACCACAGTTTTTTAGATTTGTTAGCTAATACCATTTGATATCAACACTGTGTTGGTATTTTGTGTCGAGGAAATACAAATGTGTTTTTTTACAGTTGGCACGAGTGGCATTCATCTTAGAAAAGTCCTAAGTAGGGGTTTGTGAGGTTGCTTCGACTCTCTGACCTGAGGGGGCGCTCTTGTTAAAACTAAAGTCTCGGGACTCGGGAATTCTAACTTGTGAATGTTAACTTTAATAACAACAGAAGTCTGAGTGTCTGTGTGTTTATCGTTGACAACAGCCACACAACAAATGACTCACTATTGTCTCCCAAAAACAAACTCTGATACAGGGAGACGCAGTGCCACTTAAATGTTTTGTTCAATGATTCACACAGTCATTATAAACCACTGGTGTAGTTGGGTGAAACATTATGCAGACATAAAACTAAGGCACTTTGACTTTACTCTGTCCCTGGAACACACAGAAGCTTCTCTGTGGACACCTTTGTTAGTTTCAAGGAAACAAACCAAACAAACCCAAGCAGCCTGCAGCTGACCTGTTAGTTTTACTACAACTTTAAAGCAAATTCTTGACATTTGAAGCATGTGCAAGTCTGTGTGTCCTCATGAATTTTACATAACGACAGCGGATGAGTAAGCAAGACCAGTTTGACTTCACTTCTTTTGTCTTCCGGCCTTATTCCTATTTTCTTTATCATCATCTTCCTCTTTTTTCCGTTCCGTCTGAGTGAACCTTTGAGGGCCTTGCCGTGGACGAAATTGGTGTTCACATCTTGACCCGCGAGAATTACAACCAAGTTCTAAGGCAATTTGATTAATTTAGCAGGAATTACACTTACAAACACATTTTGTGTTCCCAGTAGCCATGCAGCGGGCTTCTGCACAGACAGACAGGTGTTATGTTTGTTGCAAGGCAACAGCACTAACCACTACTCCACTGTTTGGCCCTAATTGTGAATCTCAATGCTTTGAAATGGGAGTTGAGATTGCAAATGTTTTATTAACAGCTAAGATGTATGAAAGAGGTAAAAGACTATCAGACTGATATCAGTATTGGTAGTTTTCATTCTCCTCTGTCCTCTGGCATGAACAAGGCATTTTCCTCCAAGAAAACCAGCCACTCGCTGGATAGTTCTTCTTTTTTGGAGTTTTTAGTTCTCTGTAAACTCTGATACTTGCTTTGAACTTCAGCACGTTGTCTTGACCTCGTCTAGACAGCCGCTGCCCGCCCAATTAGATTATCCAATTAGCTTAGATAACGACACAACAATTGTACGACATAATAAAATGTCCAGTGAGTGTCTTTTATCGTCTGAAAATCAGTGTCAATCCTCGACTGTCACTTTCAAAGACACGTGTGACATCCGAGCTGCTGTGTTCTAATATCGACTGTTAAATAGTGCATTCTTGTCATTTCCAGATACAGCTATGACGAGTACAAAAAGACGGCAGACTGGCTGCTGGATCAGACAAAGCAGCGCCCCACGGTGGCTATCATCTGCGGTTCAGGTCTGGGTGGTCTGGCTGACCTGTTAGAAGACAAGGAAGTATTTCCATATGCAGACATCCCACTTTTCCCCACCAGCACCGGTAGGTCGTCTCTTCCAAACTCACTGTAATTGATGAGTGCAAAATGGCCGATGTTGTTAGCTCATGCCGTTGTTGAACGTGTGCCGTGCAGTGCCAGGCCATGCCGGTCAGCTGGTGTTTGGAAAGATGCAGGGCCGCGCGTGTGTGTGTATGCAGGGGCGATTTCACTTCTACGAGGGCTACGACATACAAAAGGTAAGATACCGTAACGTCCATCCAGGGCCGGCTCTAACTAATTTTGTGCTCTAGGCGAGATTGCTCTCCAGCAGATGGCGCTCTAGGCGACCGCCTATATCGCCTATGCCAAGAGCCGGCCCTGCGTCCATCCATCGTTGCCATTGGTGCTGCAATAGCCCAGTGTTTCCCAAACTTCCTGTCAGGGTACAACACAAACAATCATGGCCCTAATCACAATATAAACAGTGGCTAGAGCACATTTATAGCAACAGATTTACAGCCATGTCTGTAACAAACAAATACATTTTTACATGTGATTCAAAAAAACCTATGCACACAATGTTAACCGACCCACTCTTTGGGAATCATTAGATTAGATTAGATTAGATTGTACTTCATTGATCCCACAACGGGGAAATTCACTTGTGCAGTAGCATACATGTTACAAAGGACAGAACAGAATGGCTTGGGTTACATAAAGAAACAAATAATAAAATAAAATAAAATATGCAATTTACATCAATCAACACTATGTATTTGGATATTGGGTATTTTCCTCTTTTTACATAAACCCTATGTTCTACCGCTTTATCTTCCACATCACAGTCGCGGGGGAGCTTGGACAGATTGAAACAGTATTTACATATATATATATATATATATATATATATATATATATATATATATATATACATATATATATACATATATATATATATATATACAATGAAGATTGTGCAATGTCTCTGCCAAATATTTATAGTGCATGTCAGTACTTTATCAGTATCAGAAGTCCACAACTGGTGCAGAATTCAAACACTGGAGTTTGCAGTGCACTGAGCAGTTGTGTGGACAAACTTCGTGTCCTTTACGCCGTCCGACCGCTCACTGAAACTTTTCCATCCTCGTGCCAAGACAGAAGCACTTACCCATCTGTTTTTCAATGCAAGCTTGTGCAGCTGATGCTGATGATTATTAAGTCTCACAATCTGGTTTTGTGTTGCATTAGACTTTTCCCAAGGCTTAATTTCAGGAAGTTGTGGAGCTTGCAGGTTATTTTAGAACCTCCAAAAACCTCCGTCCTTAAATGGAAATCCACAGCGTGGGCATAGTCTTTGGTAAACTTACAGTGAGGTTGCACCTTTGGGCCTGATTTCTTGTCATGAAGTGTCAAGTCTGTTAGTGTATTTGTTCGTTCGGCTTAGTTTAGTTATTGTGTTAGTTTAGGTTTAAAGTCACGTTAAGTTCTTGTCACTTTTGGTGTGGGTTGGATTTTCACTTCCACTTTTGTTTTGGTAAATGTCTTGTCTTCCTGTGTCGTAGTTTCCTCAGTTGTTTTGACACATCTCCCCTAATTCCCTCATTCACTTCACCTGGTGATCCTTAAGTCATCACTCGCACCTGCCCTTGATTCCCTCTCCCCTATATAGTGTCCCCAGTTCCTATATGCTCCTAGAGTTCACGTCGGGTCCCAAGTTTGTGTCGCATTAGCGCAAGTGTCAAGTCTTGTTTGTTTTCTGTCTGTAAAGAAGTGGTTTTTGTTTTTTCCTAGTGTAGTCTAGTTTAGTTTCTTCCTTCTGTAAAGAAGTGATTTTGTTTTCGTCTATAATAGTCTAGTTAGGTTTTTTCCTTCTGAACAGAAGTGAGTTTGTTTTCGCCTGCCATCTCAAGAGATAATTAAAGACTCTTGAATCATTCGTCGTGTCTCCTGTCTCGTACGTTTGCGTCCAAGCAGTGAAGTTAGCTTCCTAACAATTATCAATGCAATTGACCTAATACAGTGGTTCCCAAACTTTTTTTATACCAAAGGTACCACCCGAGAAAGTACCGAACTCTTGAAGTTACACCATCGTCTCCATTAATGTTAAAACACAGTAGTGTAAATAGGTTGAGCACAGTCACAGGAGGCCATTATTTGATGTCCGGGCTCAGGGAATACTCTGCTGCAGTATTTGTTATGTTGTCCCATGAGCAGCTCTCCATCCTCACTGAGGTTCCAGCGCAAGCCAACCCTGCCATCTGCGTTTTCGACACCTTGCTGATGCAAATGATATTCTATACTGGATAAACCGAACTGCAGCTTCTCACTTTGTCTGTCACTTTGAGAAAAGTATTAACAGCCTCTGCCAGTGTCGATGTAATCTTTAAACCACGGCAGTGAGTGGAAACTCACTTTATACTTTCTTGTCCCGGAAGGGAAAAAAACCTCTTGGCGAGACAGGATGGATTTTGTGCCACACTGACTGTTGTGATAACTGCACACACTGTTAATCTATTAGATTAAAGTCAACTCTCAAACCTTTTTCATATCCTCTGATAAATCCTTATAGATTTTTATTTTATTTTTTGTTGACTTTTCACCGGAGCTTGATAGATCACGGGACTAGATAAGCTTTTGCTTGTCCCGCTTTCCCTTTCGGTCATGTGTATTGTGTGAACTGCACTGTTGTGTGATGAGTGATCTAAATGTCATGACCGAAATAAACATAGAAACAAAAAAATCACAGTGTCGTGCACAAGCCTGGCTAACAATTGACTCTGTCTGTTCAATGATCAAGCAGTAGAGTTTTGTGATGACAGTATAAAACCCATCCGTTGTGTCATGATGGGACTGACCTTTGACCCAGCATCCTGATTTTTTTACCACTATATGATCCTTTACACATAAAAATCCAAATGCGGTAAAACACATTACATCGTTAAATCTTTATTCCTCCAGAAATAAAAGATGTGTCATGACCGTCTGCAGGTAGAGCACTGAGGCCACGCCTTTTAACTTAGACAAAATCTTTTGATAGCTTTTAATCATTAACTTGTCTAGAACATATGGACACGGCTAGCTCAAACATGCTAGGACAAGTTTGTTCAAATGTGTAGACTTCTGTGGGAGCTATAGAGCCCTGGGGCTACGGAACGAGTTTGAATCCTATGCCGACCCACCCTCCGTGCCGAGAGTTTTTATGCACATTAACCCCCTTAAAAATGACCGGAAAGCCGCAGCTATATCAATAATCTGAAGGATAACAATAGGTTCTAATAATTAGTAATACATCCATCTAGTTAGTTTCCAGCATAATCCACCAAATCAGGTTTAAAACTTGAACCAAACAGAGTCTCATGTTTTGAACTGAGACCACTGACCAATGCAGAGCCAGGGTAAATAGTTAATAGTCTCTGTCCTGAGCCCCTCCCACCAGATGAGCACGGACAGACGTACGAGTTTCACGCGTGAAAAATTAACCTCGTATGCAGTAGTGTTTGATGCTTTGCCGACGCTGGATTTGTCTTGAAGAAACTTGGATTACTAAAACTGAATGCTCAAATAAATATATCAGACTCACTTAATGGAGCTATTGACTGGAAGAAAACTTGGCTCATTGGGGACAAATATTGTCTTAATAATAAAATTAGGCCTGAAAACAAAACTATTTCTGCTTTTGACAGAATATCTAGCAAGCAGAGTATACCTAATGTGTTTATGTCATGTTGTTTTGTTTTATTTCTTCGATTCGTACATGTGTACCCCCTGGCATGAACAGTTTTTTGTATGTTAATATCCATCCATCCGTTTCCTAAATGTAAGCAACAGCTGAATGGGAAGACAGCTGCTCTTCAGCGGCCTCCACACTGGATGTAAACAAAAGCTACTAGACCTCGCTTCTCTGTCGTCATTGTGTTAAGCCCCGCCTCTAGCGCACCAGGTGATTGTGATTGTTCCCCCTTTCTTTTTTTTTAGGAGATTCTGTAGTTTGCCAGAATGGCGTCCTTACCAGACGAGTTCACCCAGACTAGACTAATCCCTATATGACTGTAGCATCAGTCATTTGCAGGCCAACAGCTGCACTATAATAATCCACGTTAGTTCAAGCAGAAGTATATA
The DNA here is from genome assembly GCF_019176455.1 of Solea senegalensis. Classification (NCBI taxonomy): domain Eukaryota; kingdom Metazoa; phylum Chordata; class Actinopteri; order Pleuronectiformes; family Soleidae; genus Solea; species Solea senegalensis. The sequence goes on from NC_058030.1 coordinate 3,048,330, forward strand.
GTAGTATAGTTTCATGTGATGTGTCTTCTGCTCTATGGTTCCCATCTGCCTCCCATCTTATAACTCCCATGTGTAATCATTTGACGTGCCTCAGTGCATTTACACAAACACCGTGTGTGTCTCTGAAGCATGTAACACGGTTGTCTCTCCAGGTGACGTACCCAGTGCGCGTGTTTTTCATGCTCGGCGTGAAAACCCTGATTGTGACAAATGCAGCCGGTGGACTCAATGGCAGCTACTGCGTTGGAGACATCATGCTCATTAAGGATCACATCAACATGCCCGGCTTCGCGGGGCAGAATCCACTTTGTGGCCACAACGATGAGAGGTAACGCACAAAAAACACTGAGAAAGTGAAACCAACAACGCCTGTGTCTCACACATTTACCATTTCCCCTTTGTGTCGTTTGTTCGGCGTGTGTGTGCAGGTTCGGAACGCGCTTCCCATGCATGTCAGACGCGTACGACCGTGACATGAGGGCTCTGGCCAAGCAGATTGCAGAGGAGCAGGGCTGCGGCGGCTTCCTGCGGGAAGGAGTTTACTGCATGCTGGCCGGTCCGACATATGAGACCATTGCAGAGTGCAGGCTTCTGCAGACCCTGGGGGCTGACGCCGTCGGTGAGTACTGCGCCCACGTGATCACTTAAAGGGATACTGGCCCCAGTCAGACCTGGAATTAAAATGTGTCCCTGGATGCTGCCTCTGGCTCTTTCCCCTGACCTTTATTCAAACACATGCTGACGTAAGGACTGTTTGGAAGAACAAAGTGATGTTTTTAACGAGTTTTGTACGTCTGACTCCGCCTCCATAGATGCGTTGTATCGCTCTATGAGCTTGTGTTATTGAATCAGTTGCCTGTTGACCTTTTATGTCACAGACAAAAACACAGAGGTGGATCATGCTGTGGTTCTATATGTTTCCTACCTGCTGCACGTGAGTGGTTCTTCTCCGAAGCTTTCGCTCTAGCCGATGCTGATCGTGTTTGGCCCACATTTTGGTAATTACTGCATCAGTTGGGACTACACTCGTGCTCGAGGGCCCCAACTGGATGACAAAACCCTAACCGATAATCGAATCCCAGTCCCAGAAAGCCAAGGTCAATAGTGTGTGTTAACCAACAGATTCCAGGAAGTCTGAGATCTCTGTCCAGAAGAGCACAGTCCTAGGAACAGCTAAGGTCCTAATGATCCTTCTGCAGTTTCACCTACGGAGACTTCCTCTAGAACGTCAAGTTTTAAAAATAGCTACATGCTACAATATACACAATAATAAACACATTTGAGATGATAGTTTATTCCTCCTCACCTTTAGCTCAAACAGACCCTGCAGGATATGAAATGAGGTGGCTACCATCGCTCAGTCACAAGAAAAACACACGTATTCATGATATCTTTCCTTTTGTCCAGGCATGAGCACAGTCCCAGAGGTGGTGGTGGCTCGTCACTGTGGCTTGAACGTCCTGGGTGTTTCCCTTATCACCAACATGGCTGTGATGGATTACGAGAGCACGGTGAAAGCAAACCACGCGGAGGTGCTGGAGACCACCCGACACCGAACCCACGACCTGGAGAGGCTCGTCAGCAACCTCATCACCAAGATCTAGAAACATCCGTAAACATGCACGCACAAAATCCAGGCTTTGCACGAAATGATCAGTGACAGGTTTTATCAAAGGTTTGAATGTAGTATAAAGGGATAAGGGTTTATTACTGGGTAATAGGGTTAATTATTGTGTTTTTAAGTTGCTTTAAAGGTAGAGGGAAGAGTAAAAAAGTATATTGTTATAATATATGGGAATAATAGCTGGTAACTGGCATAGTATTTGATGAATGTAAGCATTGTTATCACTGTAGGACTTTTGGGAGTAAGGAATGTGTTAGATCGAGTCCCCGTGAGTCACATCCATGGAGACTTAAGGTTAAAGGTTTTATCTGTAAACCAATTCTACATGGGGAAATACAGAACACGTAGGTGAGAGACAAAGATCCAGATTGACTGACAGAATAATTCTGATAATTCTAATCTGATGTCGCTCGTCAGACTGAACGCTAATTTATTCCCGGCATTAATTGCGCACTTGTCTTTTGAAAGCGAACGCAGTACCACTAGAAATGGAAGGGGGGAGCAGTGTAGCTAATACTCCAAGCAAGGCAACCACAGTATAAGATAATGAGGAAGACATTTGTAACTTTGCAACAACCTTGACAGTGTGGCTGCTCTTGCGGGTTTCTTAAAGGTCCAAGAGCATCTGGGAACCACGGTGACCGTCACATACAATTCTCTCTCTCCTGCGCTCTCTGCCATTTCCTCTTCTGTCTTTGGTTGGTTTATGCATCGGGTTTACAGAGGCGGGGGCCGGTCACCAAAATGCAAAAAGCAAGTCCATTCAGGCTGCTGCTTAAAAAGAAAAGCTATTAAACACCAAAACAAACATACCTGAGGGTAGTTTATTCAATGTCAGGCCTTTAAAAGGTAGATTAATATATCCACCATTTGCTGCTGTCATACACTGCCTCTGGAGGGCGCTCATGCGTCTTTCTAGACCAGTGGTTCAACATAAAATACAGAGCAAAGTGATGTTTCTAAGTTCCTCCAGAGGAAGCTTGCATACCACTCCTGGTTACACGTACCACCCTTTGAGAACCACAGCTGTGGACTACACTACAAGCGTCAGTTTTGCCTGTGGTTGGTGTGGTCAGAAGTGTCTTGTCGCCCTCCTGCACCTGCTGCACCTACACCTGACAGTGATGTGACAGGTGCACGGACGGTCGGACACGCCCCCCGTCAGCGCCGCTTCCCTCTGCATCACTGCGCCACAGTGAGAAATGAAAGCACCGCAGGGCATCGAAAAACAAGACTATCAGAGGCTGATAAGTTGCTCTTAAATAATAAATGGTGCCCGGGTGTGAATCATGATGAGATGTGAAAAGCCGAGGAAAGGAACAGAGGTGGAAGTAAAAGATGTTGTCGAATGGTAAAGGTTTTAAAAACCTATGTTTGAATCCCATATGTGCTGGAAGGAAAGCAGCCGTGGACTTATTCATGTATTTTAAGTGAAACAACTTATATAATAGGGAGTTACAGAATATTGTATTTTAGACATGTATTTAATGGGGATCTTTAAAAAAGGAATTATACGTATAGAGAGAAATAATATCTAATATTTTAATGAAATACTGAAATCTATTATAATCTGAACCCTGTGGTTTGCACTTTTCAATCTTCTCTGTTGAACTGGAAGCTCCTGTCAGGTTCCCCTGAACATTTCATCCATTAGAGCTGGGGGAGTCATTGATCAGCAGTCTGCTTTGTGTCACGCATAACATCGAGATGCCAATAGAAGTCTTTAGGGAGGGGGGATTCCACTCCGAGTGGAGCCTGCCATCATGGAAATGTAAGATCTGGAGCTGCTGTGTAGAGGAAACAGAAAACTTAACATTAAGATGCTTTAATTTGATCATTGCTCAGGATATAATCTCCAAAACAGCCTTGAAACCATTGCTTTAGTACCACACTGGCCTTCTTTTGTGTATGGGCACAACACCAGATTTTGCATTTCACTCCCACGTCAGCCTTCTGTTGTGTGTCTTGTATGAGGTTTAATCGTAAGTCGCGGGTCATAATCGTATTACTTCCGCTGTCGGTTGATTTCATGTAAAATGCTGCTGAAATAAATGAATAAAAACATTTTATCAGAACAGCTCTTTGTACGCCTTATATTAAAGCCTTAGATTTCTCGGTCAAGACTGCGAGTTTTTCCAACCATTCTTTTAAAGATTGAATAATTCTCTTTGTTGTCTGTTCAATCAACTACCTATATGTTGTTATACTAGTTCTTATTCAAAACACACTAAAGTCAGCGTTACACACACTGATGCTGAGTAAGTCACCTGGCAAATTTGAAAGTTGGACATTTATGTCATTAACAGACAGACATTTCTTGCATTTATAGATAAAATTTAATTTAATAATAATTTAATTTAATTTAATAACAGCATTATTTAATTTTGATTTAAGATTAACAGCAACAGGGGTGACCCTTTGGGACCACACTTTAGTGTTTTCCTCTAATTCTAACTCCATTAAAGAGATGAAAATGGAGGCTAATGATCATGTTAATCATGAAATAAAGACTCCCTCTGCCCTCGTTGTTCTGTGGGTACGTATTTATACTTTATTAATTTTAATACAACCAAACTAACTTTAAAACTGTTGTTTTTTTATACCCAAGCCGCTTGTGCTATTGCATCCTGACACCCACTAAGAGTGTCATTATTTAAACCCAACCTAATGGGAACCATAACAAGTTAATGTCTACCCCTAACGTTAACCTAACCCCAACACGTATCTTAACCCTAAACTTCTCAGGAATGAGCTTCCGCCTCATGAGGACCAGGTTTTTTCTGACTTCTTCAGGACCTGAAAAACACAGTGTTTACACCAGACGAGGTCCTTAAGATGTAATAAGAACAGGTTTACACGCAGCAGCAGTACATTCACACACACACACACACTTCATCATTTCATGCACACCTCAAACAGATGGAGACATGAAGTGGAAATGACTGCTCCACGCTCCGCTCCTTTCTGTTACATAATTGATCCACATACACTGTGCAGCTGAAATATTAATACAAATGAACCACGCGGGCTGACAACACAAACACAGCACCTACACTGTCTGGCCCGGCCCGTGTTTACACACATTCACCCTGGTGCCTCGCTCCTCAGCTTGTGTGTGTGTGTGTGTGTGTGTGTGTGTGTGAGTGTGTAGGATGCAAATCGCTGCTTTGAATGGAGCGAAAAGGAAGACAGGATGCATAGATAAAGACACACGATAGTACAATGAAGTGTGCGTGCGTGTGTGTGTGTGTGTGTGTGTGTGTGTGTGTGACTTGGCAATCCCTGCAGGCTGGAGACAGGCTTCATCTGTAATGCATCGTTGATCTATCTGTTGTCGCCGTGCCAACGGAACGCAGCGCAGGCTATTGATTATTATAGGGTGGAAAGAGAAGCTGAGAGGAAATAGAGCAGGGCAGCTGTGCTGAGTTCACACTCTTGGAAACTGTCACATGCCGTCACACACACGCACACACACGCACACACACGCACACACACACACACTGGTTTGTGCAGCTATTCTTCTTTGGACATTCATTTGGACAGTCTTAGACTAAGCCTAACCTTAACAATAACCTAAACCTAACAACAATTCAAATCTTAGCCCTAAACCATTTCGTCTGGAATTTGGTTCTGCCTCTTTATGAACCAGGTTTTGGTCTCGATGAGGACTACTCGTCCTGACAGGGTCAGTGTTTATGCCAGAAAATATCCTAAAGAGGTAATGAATACAAGTACTCCAACCCTAACCCTACAGGGGCAATGAATACAAGTACACTTACCCTGAAGGTGTAATGAATACAAGTACCCTTACCCTGAAGGTGTAATGAATACAAGTACCCTTACCCTGAAGGTGTAATGAATACAAGTACCTTTATCCTGAAGAGGTAATGGATACATGTGCCCCAATGATAACGCTTAAAATGTAATGGATAATAGTACCCTAACCATAAAGGTGTAATAAATACAAGTACCCTTACCCTGAAGGTGTAATGAATACAAGTTTACCCTGAAGGTGTAATGAATACAAGTACCCTTACCCTGAAGGTGTAATGAATACAAGTACCTTTATCCTGAAGGTGTAATGAATACAAGTACCCTTACCCTGAAGGTGTAATAAATACAAGTACCCTAACTCTTAACCATCACAAGTGGCCTAACCCTAAAACCATGTAAATGTGTCCTGACACGTGCACACACACACACACACACACACAGTGCACACTGTGAAGTACCAGAGTTTGCACTGTCTATGAGACATCAGTGCTCCTGTTCCAGTTGCAGTAAATATGGCTCTCACTAGAGTAAGAGAAAGCATTAGTGCTTGGGGAGATGTCACCGCTGACGTTCACACGCCGCCTCCAGAAGGATTTGGCTGCCAGCAGCGTGTCAGCACCGAACCGGCGCAGCAGCAAAGGAGGACGTGGAAAATGACCACTCCACCTCTGAAGAGATGTGCCACAGTCATGTCTCTCCTCTCGCTTGCTGTTGACACGATGATGAAGGTTTTCGATTTAAGAATAGAGGCAGAGAAAAAGCACCTAACACCTCAGGTTTTCAGCTGCAAACTGTTACATGAGGTTTCAAGGTGTGACGTGATGTTTATTAAACACGTCCACCTGAGACAGCGAAAACAAATCTGTGCTTGTTTTCATTGACCGTATGCAAACCTGCGCTGTCGCTGAAGACGCAGGAATAGAGAAGAATAACAAATCAAAGTCTACTGTATATATAGTTTATATTGTATAGAAACATCAGTTTACAGTTTCCTGAAGATACAGTTTCCTCCATACAGAATGGTGTCCATTTTGTGTGGTATGGTCCCACTGGACGTCAAATGAATTGGGTTGTGGACAACGTGTGATTTTAAGATAATATTGTCCAATGGGTGCATGATAGAACATGTAAAGTCCAGTTTATATAGTTACCATTTTACGTGACGTATTCTACTCATGTCCACTGAGGTACTTCTACTCCTACATGGACACATACATGCCCACAACCCAACTTTTACGACTAAACAAAGCCTTATCCCAAACCTTAACTGTAGCCACAATTAAAATCTTAGCCTAAATCTAAACTTTATCAGTTAATCTGAAACGTGAGGTCAAATGGACGGCGTCGGGTTGTGTATGTTTGTATTAGTATGTTTGTGTTAGGTCAGAGTTTCCCCAGTCCTGGTCATCGCGGAGTCCTGCCCTGCGAAAACACACCTGATTCAAATGAATGGCTAATTATCAGGTTTTTTTTTACAGAGCTTGATGATGATGTGATCATTTGAGTCAGGTGTGTTGGATCGAAAACCTCTAAAACACATGGCCAAAACGACCCATAGTTGCATTTCAGTTGGAGAACATGTCGTCATCGCACCATTAGACAGCCTTCTCTGACGAGACACTGACGTTTGTCAACCGCTCACTCTCCCGCACCAAACTCCATTGAGAAAATCTGTCTTTGTGTCACTTAGGTAAAGCCAAATAAAGTATAAATAAAGATTTTTTTAGTTTTCGCTGTCTCAGGTGGACGTGTTTAATAAACATCACGTCACACCTTGAAACCTCATGTAACACATTTACACATGGAGACAACAGTGGATCATCATCTCCTATGTAGTGTGATGGTCTCCTATGTATTTAGTGGTCTACAAAATGACACAAACTTTAGTAACTTGTATAATCATAAAACCTGAGGTGGTGCTAAACTCAAGGTTGAGTCACCTTACTTGCCCGGTGACTGTACTTTAAAGGATCAGTGAGTTTGTACCTCATTGCATTGCCTCTAAAGGGGTTTGAAACATCAGTGCCGGTTTGTGTTGGACTAGTGCTAATTGAATTTTGACATGTTGACACATTACAGCGGGATAATCTCAATTGAAATGAATAACATTCGTTTATAACTACGTCGTCCCGTCTCACGACCCTGGTTTTGTGCTCACTCGCTTATTGGCTCAATTCACCTGGCAAGCACATGGATCAACGCCATTATTAATGCTGTTCATCACAAGTGCGCTCTTAATGCTGGGACAAATGAAAATGCCCATTAAATGAACCCACTGGGCCTTGTAAAACACACCTAGTGCTTTTCACAGGGTTTCAAAAACGCCACAGTGACCCAGTGAAAAACATGATTAGTATTCATCATATGTGAAACGCATGCTTGCAGGGATACTTACCCTCGTGCTCATTACAGTCTTATGACTTCATCCTGGATTTTATCACCTCTCACAGTAAATGAGTAGAAGAAACACATATGAGTACATATTTTTACATCCTCATTTTCCTAATAGGATGTGTGGCTTTGCTTGCCCCTCCACACAGTAGACTGGTCATTAATGAAAAAGTTTCTCTCTCTCTCCCCCCTCCCAGAATTTACATTTATTATGTGGGCTAATCATCGCTGGCTGGAGGCAGTGTGGAGAATATGATTAGCGTGTGAGTTCTAATTAAGTCTGTGAAGCCTCACACACTGGTAGAGCTGCACGCTTAGATACACACACAGATTAGAAGGAATACACACACACACACACAAACACGTTTTTGTCCTCCTAAAAGGGATAATTCTGTGTTTTTTTTAAGTGTTTTTGTATAAAGCTGAGTAGAACAGGACGGTTTGACAGTACAGTACATATTTGTATGGGTTTCAATTAGGAATACTAACAAAAATAACTGTTTGCATTCTTTGGCACCCTTCCTTTGGGGTACCAGAGTAAAATGGTACAGTCAGTCAGGGTGGAGCTAGACCAGTTCCGCCCATAACAGTCAGCTGACTGGGCGACAGAAATACATCAATACCTTGCGATTAATGTAAATATCTCATAGAAGTCGAGGCAAATACCCGCAGTCAATTCTCATCCAACCTTGATGTCTTGTTGAGACAAATAGCCACAAACCAAGCAGGAAAAACAACAAGCTGCTGGACGTCCTCCATTGTTGGAGCACTGTGCATCTCGCTTACACGGTCACAGGCACAGCCTACACCCCGCCTACCAAGTAAAGGTACTGTTCTCAGTGGAAACGCAAGCCTGACCCGAGGCTTTACCGTTCCAAACCAAACCGTACCAGACAATGCCAACCATTAACCCAGTGTTTGGAGACCCACAGCCCTGCATATTAGATGTTTTCCTGCTGCTCCAGCACACCTGATTGTTGTGATAATGATCCATTCATTTGAATCAGGTGCGTCTAAAACGCGCAGGGAAGTGGGTCCCCAAGACCAGGATTGAGAAACCCTGCCATAACCTAACCTCAATTCAAATCTTCTTCCCCAAACTTAACTGGTTCCTCAGAAATGAGGTTCTGCCTCATTAGGTCCAGGTTTTGGTCTCCATGGGGGGGGGAACTATTGCTCCTGTTTATGTCAGAAAATGTCCTAAAGAGGTGACAAATAATGCACACACACACATTCTTGCACAGTGTAATTAGTGAGGACACTCATAGACAATACATTCCCTAACCTCAAATATCACAACTAAATATCTTACCTTAAATTCTAACCCTAACCCTAAAACCAGGTCTTTATGTCCTTATATTACCAAAATGTCCTCACTTGCCATGATTTATTCGTTTTTTAGGTTCTCACAAAGACACACACACACACACACACTGAGTCGGATGGGGTGTTGGGTGCTCTTCCTAGTAGTAGTGCGCCCCCAGCGGCGATGTAGCGACACTGCGGCTCCTGCGCCGGGGTTAAAAAGCGGCGGGCGGTGCGCCGGTGCTCCAGTGTGGGGAGTGTTTGGTTTGAACAGGAGACACAGAAAAGTTAGTCGCGGATTCTTCTTCATCTTCTTCTTCTTCTTCTTCCTCTTCTTCCTCCCTTGTGCTCTTCTCCTCCCTGGTGTGTGTGCGTGTGTGAATCCGCTGCAGCAGCTTCATCATCATCACCCGAACCTCAGCTCAGCATCATGGCAAACAAACCACAGCAGCAGCAGCCGCAACCTCCTCACCTGCACCTGGCCGAGGTCACCGCGTCCCAGTTCCTGGACATCTGGAAACACTTCGACGCGGATGGTAAGAGTTTTTTTCTTATTATTACTTTCATTTATCATTTCTTCCTAAAAGTTGATTGAATTGCGTGACACACACACACAGATGAAGTGACTGCTGTCAAACGCAAAGTCATAAACAACTAATCGATTATTAGTCGATTACTAAATTAATTGCCAACTATTTTGAGGTTGTTTTTTAAAAAAAAAATTCACTGTCTTAAATGTGAATATTATTTGGTTTATTTGCTCCATCTTTCAAATGAACCATAAAATATGAATCATTCTGGTTTGTGGACAAAACAAGACGTAATTTTTGAGGCTTGGGAAACACCTATTATGATTTTTCAGCATTGTATGGCTCGAACAACTAATGGATTAATAAATGAATTGATTGAAGAATTAATTAAGAATGTTTGGGGTTTTTTAAATGACAATTGGAAAACATCTATAAAGTGACTTTTTAAATTCAGTTTAAGTTATAGGTAATAATTGGTGGTCTCCTGCTTGATCCACCATCAAATATCCTTTTGTATACATAAGTATATGTATATACATATGTATATGTATATATATATATATATATATATATATATATATATATATATATATATATAGTAGGCTACATACATACATATATACATAAGGGGCGTTTCAATGATATTGCCTGATTTTTAAACGTGCTACAATGTCAGCATAAAAAAGTAGAAAATTCAACCTTTTTTTCTCCCTCCAGATGAATATTTGATGAGTTAAATGCATTGGCAGATATATTATTTATACACAGTTCTATTAAAAGACATAATATAGCACAGTATTCAAACATACTCTGAATTCAATTAACTGCTTTTTCATCTCTCTCTCTCTCTCTCTCTCTGTGGCTGTTTAACAGACGTTTAGATTTTATTCAGACACTGGATTTCAAGACCCTCAGTTGAATTGTTACCCCTGCAATCAATCCCTGATTTAATTAGGCCTTTTCTTCCTGGGTGTAAAAGACCTATAATTAGTGTCACTTTAGACGTTGCCCTATAACTAATTGGCTGCAAACGATGCTCCTTGCTGGCTTATCGATATCCGTTTCCAATCAAAAACGGGCTGATTTGTGTTTTTTAATCAATAGGTGATGTGACAAAAAAAAGGAAGACTAATTTCATATTGATATCATGTCATTTTCCTTTACTGACGTTTTCCTCAGTATTGATTAAGGTCTCATCTTTGCTGTTTCGATCCTTGCTGTTACATTGTGACGAGTAGGAAACGGCTCGATGCCTCTTTTTTTTCCCCGTCCGATATATTGCGCTCTCCATACTGATATCAGTCGGATACAGGACTAAGCTGTTATCAACGCATTTGTGCTGATGCATCACCTCTCATAGCCATAACTGGCCATTTCATCTTAATTATAAATATTCCTCTTCCAAATGAATGAGCCACAACATGACTTGGTTAAAATGATGCTGCTGCTTTATATGTATGTGTTATTACAGTCTTTACAAATGTGATATTTGGGGATTATGTATCATATCACATTTCACATCTGTATATGTGGTATCCAGTAAATTACTTTACAGAATCAGATTGATACTAGAACTGAGGGGACTCCCTTGAAAAAGCTCCCTAATCCATTAGTTAAGATTTAGTTTGTGAAAATTCAAGGCCCTTGAAAGTTTTTGAAAAATGTGTCTGAATAGACATGGGTCATTGAAAGTGTAAAAGTGAATTTTGTGCAAGAATAAATGGAGTTAAGTTGATATTTAGGCAAATGTTTCCGACTTTGACCAGGATCCCAAAAAGGACAATCACTTACAAGTTGCCCTCCCATCTTAAGCTGTGTCAGCACATTTTCAGTCCTTGAATTTGATGTCAACCAAGGTGTAGGAACCCTGGATTTGCGTGTGTACGTTTTAAATCACATACATACCATGACATTGTAATTCATTTACCAAACATTACTAAAGTGATTATCTTTGGGAACCACTGGGCAATCACAGTTCAAATCTCAAAAATGAATTTCCAGGACCAGGTTTTGGTCTCCATGAGGACTACTGGTCCATGAGGATATTTTTCTGGTTTGCAGAATTAGGGTATGACTGGCTCATATTACACCATCAGAGACTTGGTCCCACAGTGAGGACACACTCTGGTCCCTTTGGTGGGCCACGAAATGAGGACATAAGCTCAGACTGACAATGTTAACCAACTCCCCAATTATTAGTCATCAGCTACTGTCAACCAATTAAAAATATCTCATAAATCATTAGCCAGTAAGTGAGTGACTGAGTGAGAGAGGAGATGGGACGTCCATAGTCCTCATCCTCGTTCTCCCAACTTGTCTAAAAGAGACATGGACACACACATATACACACACACACACACACACACAAACAAACACACACACACACTCCAGGGAATTCAGTGTAAACATGATGTGTTGTTGAGGCACACATGGTGGAAGAACACGCTCCACAGGGAAATCAAACTGGAACGAGGAGGTAAGGTAGAAAGGTGTCACATAATCCGTTGTAACTCCTCAGTCTCGGTGAGAGAGTGGACGTGGACAAGGACACCGCCCAAGTTTTCTCTTCTTTTTTCTTTTTTCTTTATGTCCTCCTAACGCTGAGGTAGTTTACATATTGTGCTTTGCAGTGAGCAGCTTTGCAAATCAAATTCAACCCAGCGTGCATGAACAGATTTGGCTGAAGCGAGTGATTTCTGCTCTCATTTAAAAAAAAAACAAAACAAAAAAAACCAACGTCTTCTGTCTGCGCAGAAGGGTATGTGTGTGTGTGTGTGTGTGTGCTAATTTGTTTGCTCAGATTGAGTAAACATCTCTGACTTGCAGATAAAAATACACAGGAGGCTCAGTGCACCCAGAGATGATGGAAGCACATATTCCCAAGGTTGGGGAATATGTCAAATCTCACCAGGATTTTTCTCCTCCACTATTTCTCATCCTCATCCTTCTCTCCGTCCAAGTGCCTCAAATCAGTCACTTCAAAAAGGAAGCAAATGTGTTTCCTTTTGCTAATGATAAATCATTTGTTGTCCCATCATTTTTGCTGACCTGCGGTCATCGAGCAAACTCCACACCTTGAATTGACCTGCCTACGTTTGTCTCACCACAAAATATTTGAATAGACAGGGCTGCACTTTACTTTGAAAGGCAAATGCATTTTGTATGGTTTTAAATATGTACATTGTTCACCACAGCTGTCCTCTCTCTGAGTGGCTTTTTGTGTTGAGTTTGACTTTTTTTTGTAGAATCAGAAATAGAAAAGTAAAACGTGTCTTGACTTGACCTGGTCTGTACAGACTCACAGAAAGTTAAGTGGTTCTGTGAAGCTTTTATTTTGGTATTTGGTGCAAAGATAACGCAAAAGAGAGCCCATTTAGACCCCCCAAAAAAGTGTTCTTCTGTTAATGTTAAAGTCATACTAAGAGATTTTAACGCCATACAAGTGTATTCAACTCTGTCACTTGTTGGTTTTTAAAGTTTAAAAAAAAAAAGACATAGCACGGCTTCAAAAAGGAAGCAAATGTGTTTCCATTTATAAAAAATAACCTCTTCAACGGTTGCCACGGTTTGTTGATGCCTGCAACCTGGTACTCGGCACTGCCCTCTAGAGGAAGAACTGTGTAAACATCCATACAAACGTTAAAGGGCAGTGACGACGATAACGTTTGGGATGGACGGACAGTGACAACAACGCAATATTTAGTTAAATGTTTGTCACAAAGCCACATTGTGTCCACTTGTTAACTTTCAACAACTCTCTGCGGTAAAAATTAAAGGAGGTTAATCAGGAAGTTGAAGATGTCAGGATATACTCAAATAATGTCCGAACTCATAAAAAGCACGTTGGCGACATTGTAAGCATCAGATCTATTCAGTCTGTCGAGTTTTGCGATATATTGGTGGATTTTTGCCACATCTTAGGCTGCCAGAGTCATGTGAGAAGGACATTAGTGACGGCTGTTTATGTATTGTGAAATGGTGGGGTTATAACTTTGTGATAAATGCATTAAGCACAAACCGTTTATTGAACCGCTACGTTAATTGTTTATTGAGCTAAAAGATGATGGCGGAGTGTATTCAAGGTTGCAATATCGGTATCATATTGGATTTAAAATTTAATCTGTATGAGTGTGGGTCTTTCTTAAAGGTGTTTTTATATACATTCATATATATATATATATGTATATATATATATATATATGTATCGCGTTATTGAGATTTGCTGCATATTAATGCTTTGGATACTTTGGGATGTGATGGCCACTGGACTGCAGCATACACTGTATAGGAGTTTTATGTGAAAAAAAACATAGGATACAGCTAATGCTGCACAAACACAAATATAATTGACTAATACATCTGCGTTTAATGTATAGAGCTATGGCCTAATCCATCCATAAATCTATTTTTATTGGAGATTTTATGCCACTTGCTTTGTAGTTAATCGCGTTTTTTTTTTTTCCAGTTTAATTATCAAGCAAGTCTTTCGTGTCCCGGGTGTTAAATGTCAATAAAAATCCACAGGAGGGAGGGAGGCTGGACAGCAGTGAGGCATTTGACTGTCCCACTTAACTGAAACAGCAGAGCTGCTATTCATGAGTTTAGATAACATCACTGACACACACACATATGCATGAAAACTTCCGTGGATAGAACAAAGCTGCTAAGATGCTGGGTTGGCTCCAGGGAGATGGAAGATGAGACAGTGAGTTAGAGGCAGGAGGCAGAGGAGAGGAAGTGGATGCCCATAATAATCTTTGTTAGAGTTTAATGAGGCAGCTCTGCCTTCCAGGGTTTTATTGAAGCAGCTCCTCACATCGTTTGGAGCCATCTGTCCAACCGCTCGTCGCGCTCGTTGATGGAACATTGGCACTGGTTCACAGCTTACCTGGGTGAAGCCGTCCCCCCGAATAGTTACTGTCAGTGCCGGAAACACCAGGAATAAAGATTTTAAAAAAAAGAGTATAAGGACAACAGTTTGGGCTAAATTTGGCATCACAAAATAAAGACAAATGTGATGGACACATCCTCCCAGAGTGAGATGCTTTTGAAGAAAAGTTTGACATAAGTGACACTTCATCTGACGGAGTGATTGACGGCTCACTGAAAACAAGACGGAGGCATTTTGTTGTGGAAAATAGGAAGTTTGACTTCCTTGGGAGGAAAATCTCAATAATCTCACAGGTTATATAATCTGATTTAGCTTGTTTGAAAATCAGCCTTTTAATTCCCACAGGGGGGTTTCAAGATGCTTTCACTTTTGGCAAAAAAAATCAAATCACAATATAAATTATGTGGGGTTTTGTTTTTTTTTGTCGATTTTAAAAATAGTGTTCTCTTCTAGAGTTGTGATATTTCTACTAGCTAGCTTGGAAGGCTCTATTCATTTTTGGCCCAGTGGAGCCAAAAGCTAATCAACGACAACAACAATAACAACAACAAAGAAACACAGCAGGGGAAGCTAAATAAAACCACTTACAGGAAATAAATACTGAATTCTATATTCATTCAATTTTAGACAAATGTCAGACCAACATGCTCAGGTAATTTATCAAGTTAATGAGAACAAATCATTTGTAATCATTTGCCAATTAATAAATAGTAATTGGTCAAAGCAGATTATTAAAAGGACAAATATCAGCCAGATTAATCAGTTAATCAATTGTAAATATTCTTTGTTTCAATAATGTTTTTCTGTGTAATGTATTTATTACTATAAAAAGTAGATATCACTATTGTTATTGTTATTTTAGGAATATGTTCTTTGACAAAAAGCAAAAATGTAAATTAAAATGATTTCAGTTTGTTTTAGAGACATCATTTTCTTGTGATAATAATGACCGATAACACATTTTCATTGGATTAGTGTAATCATCAGGTCTCAAGCAAGCACCTGCATTGCCTCCTCTGCTGCATCACACTATTGTTTTTCTTTCTGTTTCTTACACTGCACTGTTATCCATATTGACTCGGCCCATTTGCTGAACCTCCCGCTGAACACACTATTGATTTCCATGGAGTAAAGGAAGCTGCATGTGGATCATCACCTTCAGAACCCTAGAAAAGCAGTTTTCCATTTATAGCCTCTCCTTGTGTGTAACCCCGTGAACCCGCGCAGTCTTCGAGGAGTGATCGCTTTTCATCCACTCAGTCAATAATGGAATCTATCGAGCCAGGGGACACGGAAGAGAGTTACTGGTAAAAGGCTCATGTTTGAATCAATTCTGACACTGTGGCCACATCACATCAGCGCTGGTGTCAGCAATAATGGTGAGAGCCCCTTGTGGTGTGATAACGTGGCATTATGGTCTGTCTGTCTGTGTCCCAGGTAATGGCTACATCGAGGGGAAGGAGCTGGAGAACTTCTTCAGGGAGCTGGAGATGGCCCGGAGAGGAGCAGGAGTGGTGAGTTCAGCAACTATAGACTGTGTAAAGACATAATATAAAAATATCTCCTGACTTTGTCACCCCTACAGGAAAATGTCTTAACGTTTAACACCGTCTAGCGTATATCTTTTATCTTAACGTGCCATTATCCCACCGTAAACGCCCTCTTCTTCAGCCAGATAACCACCTGACTTTCCCCTCATTCATTTGAGCAGTGCCGCCGTGAGGAGACTTCAGTGGTAATACAGAATATTAACGTAAACACTCCAGGGGTTATTCCACTTGTTTAACAAACACCTAGAGAAGCGACATTTTGACAATTTTGGTCGCATTTTCCCGACATACTGTACACAGCCACAGAGCTGCTTTAGCTAGTATAGCAGTACTGCAGCTTTTGCTCTTCTTTCTGTTCTTCTACTTCATTTTCTCATCTTTAGGTACTTTAAATAAAGTGTCAGAGCTTCCAAAACCAAGGTAAGACACATTTGTGGGACAAAGATGGCCCAGCTAGCTAGCAACTACAGCAGGTGCAGAGTAACTGTAACCGCTAGCTGAGAAGTCTTTGTCCCACAAATGTGTCTTACCAAGATTTTAAAACACACAGAAAAGCTCTGACACTTTATTTGGAATTAAGTGTACATGTATGTAGGAGCAGGTACAGTTGTAACCCAACGATAAAGTGCACACAGGGTTTTTATATCGTAGTTATGCTAGCTATGGCTCTGGTGACTTATCAACCATATTTTTAGACACACCCTTAAGAAATTCTGAATATAAAACCGTTTTTTTTGTCTCAACTCCATAATTCCTGTCACAGTCACTTCATACGTCCTCAGCCAGACTTTTCTCACATTTATAATGTCTAAGTGTTGCTTTAAGTGGTCTTTAAGTACAGAAAAGCCCGTTCGGTTTCACTGTAATTGGGTACAAATCTTTTCCAGGACCCATCAAACCCCATATTCAGAGAAAAGATGAAGGAGTTCATGCAGAAGTTTGACAAGAACAAAGATGGACGAATTGAGATGTCAGAGGTGAGGCTTTACCAGACACTTTCAAGTTCTTCTGTTGCTTGTATAAGATAATAGTCAGACATATTTCAAAAATAAGCTTGTTGTCGAGAATTTTAAGAAACATTTTGGAACAATTTGAATTAATGGGTCACATAACTTAATCACACCAGTTAAGAGCTTTATATTCAAAGACACTAAGGCAGAAATAAATCACTTCCAATTGATTTATTTTAATTTGATACAAATGAAATAAGAAAGAAAGAAAAAAAAACAAATCACACGAAAAAGATCCAAATAAAACAGGTATACAAAGATATTACTCGTTATGATACGTGTCTTTGAAATGTGGATGTTCCTGTGTCAGTTGTTCTAAAAGTGTCTTTTTCCAAATAATATTGTGGACTTGTCACTAAGGTATTATCCTAGTATTCTATTTATATATGTATATATATATACATATATAAATAGTAATTATATATATTCTAGTAATTATGGTACATTGTTTATGTCACTGTAATGTGGCCCCGACCCAAAAAAACAACCAAACCAAAAGGTTTTCTCTGAATTGAAGGTGAGAAAAAGTAAAAAGTTAAACTGTAAAGCCGGCAGTGGTTTACAGAAACCTGGTCAATACTCCCATCAGCCGTGTAAACGCAGCCTCCACCATCATCTCTATGGAGCATCATTTGGGGGATATTGCTTTCCCTCGATTTTACAATTTTCAGAGTGAGATGTGAAAGAGATGTGAGATGGAGAGATGCTGCAATATCAATGATCCGCCACCAGCCTGGAAAATCTACAAATGAGTTTCAGCCTCAATTATTGTGGGGGTAAAAATCCAATAATGAAAAAAAAAAAAGTCTTGGTCTGAGCATCCAAAAAACATCATTTTTGAAAATAACTCCAGATTATGTCTCTCTATTATTCATGTCTGAGTTGCCCATTTGAAGCTTGGTGGATAAAAAGCTCCTCAGTCTTCATTTCTTCTGTCCCGGCATTTCAACTGCACCATCTTGTGCACTCACCACCATTTTCCTGTCATCTGTCTCCCTCCAGCTGGCCCAGATTCTCCCAACTGAAGAGAACTTCTTGCTGTGCTTCAGACAGTTTGTCAGCTCCAGTGCTGAGTTTATGGCGGTAAGACTGTGTTCCACTGAGTGAGTGTGTAAGGGCCGGGATATTTCTTTTTAATCCCCCAACCCCCACCCCCGTTCTTTACAATCTGTCATTTGATCAGCACTTTTCCAGGACTTTTTTGTGTGTGCAAAAGCTTCTCGTTCGCTGTGAAATGTCATTAGAAAGGACAGGTTTGTTCTAACGAACCGTTCATTAGAGTCAGGAGTCAGTCAGCCATGGAGAGCTGACAGAGTGCATGTTCTCTTTTCTACCTACCGGCTAATTTCACGCTTTAGTTCCCTGTCTGTGGTTGACGGTGCTCTAATTAGTGAAATAAACTGAAGTAGTGTGGAAGGGGAAACCGCAGAGTCCCTGGCTCCACTGTACATGTTTTCGTTTTGTCACGTTGGAGCACAAGTTAAGGCTAATATGTGACAAGGGAGTGAAAAATATAGGAGGGCAAGCGAACCGTGGAGGTATAAATCCCGTCAGTGAAGTTAAAGGAGTAAGTACTTTGTAATGGACCAGTTTCATTGAATTCTTTTGATTACTGTAATACAGTGAACCCTCCTGATGCTTGTTGTGCCCACTGCAAAGCTTCATAGGTCTCAGCTACTGTAATTAGGTGTGTGCCGTTCGCTCTAGTGTTTTATGCTCAGCACCTGATCGGCGTTAATTACCCTAGGCTGTTCATTGTTCTCTGAGGATGCACGCAATTGTGTGTGTGTGTGTATGTGTGTGTGCATCGGTCTGTGCAGAGAATATATGGGAAACGCTTTGCAGTAGAGCGAACATGCAAAACTTCCAACCAGGGCTCGGCAATAATATTATACTGTATATAGCAACATAAATGTCTTCAATTTTAATTGTAACAGAGGTCCATTATATGTCAGTGCAGCCATTCCCGAACTTAAGAACCCACTTTGAAGTCTAAGAATCCTCTGAAGTCCACACCCAAACCTTAAACTACAACTCTGAGGAAGACTAGGATCAATAATTCCCATAAAATCAGTGCAGATTAATAATCGTTCCACAGCTGTTCCACAACAGCTGGGTTTCATGTAATATTTGAAAAGTGTAACTCCAATCATCCATCAACAGAAAACATCACTTGAATATTGAATCATGTCATTCACTTGCAAATCCTTCTATTGATTTCGAGAGTTATGGCGTTAATTATAATGACACCTGCTATACTGGGTCAGATCAAAGAAAAATGACACGGAATTTAAATCCCACGGCTGTGTTTTTTTCATTATAAGTATTTCTTAGAATCTGTTTTTCATCAATTTAAAACTTGATTGCAAAACTGAAAATGATTTATTTACATTTCCTGACATTTCATGGCCCACCTGCAATACTGTCACGGTCCACTGGGGGACACACACTTGGGAATCGCTGTCTCTGTGTAATGTAAATATTAGTCGTTGCACAAACACAATTTAAACACAAACACACACAGGAAAACATTACATCATATCATTTATATGATGTATGGAATGCAAAATAACAAGAGGAAAAATCTGTAGTAACTTTGTGGTATTATAATTCCACTTGACACTTTGCACCAACTTAAACAAAAAAACATGCTCTGCCTCAGAATTTAATTGGTGGAAATTGATGGAGTTTATTTTTAGGCATACTGCAGACAAACAAACACTGAAAACATAATCTTCATGGTGGAAAGGATGTAGCAGCAGAAACTAATGAGAGTTATCACTGCTGAAGTTACAGCACAGCAACTTAAAGAGTAATCCTCCGAGGCTAACTTAGCCCACTGCCTGATTTTGAATAATGCCCAGAAGTGGGCACCAAGTGGAACGGTTCTGTATGGCACGTATTTTGTTGTGTTTCCATTATGAATAATACCACAATAACTATCCCCAACCATTCCCTTTGAGTACCAGAGTTACAGTCAGAAAAACAGAAAAACGTAATTCCCAGTGTTTCTTCAATGCCCGTCGTCTATTTTCATACAAAGCTTGACGTCTTGTTGAGACAAATAGCCACAAAGGCAAAAAAACGAGCTGCTGGACGTCCTCCATTGTCGCACCGGGTACGACGTCATGCTCCGTATCGCATCTCTTCATCGGGTACAGCCGAAACCCCGCCTGCCAAGTAAAGATACTGAAACGCAAGCCTGACCGAGGGCTTTACCGTTCCAAAACGTACCATATCATGATGGAAATAGAGAATATGGTGACGGAGATAAGAAGTTTTTATCACAACATATTTCATGTCAACACTTTATTCTAAACTGAGAAGATTTGCACCTGGAGCAGCAAATAGCATTAACGAGATACACAGATACACTGGTTTACACCTGAAAAAGGTCATTTTGGGGTTTTACTTACACTTAAATTTAAGCAGCTATAACAAATGCAACGTTACAGAAAACAGAAATCCATGTGTCAATTTGTATATGAGAGCCCCGGTTGTTATTTTAAAAAAGCTGCTTTATATGAAAATGTCCAAGGATAGCATAAACAAGTTTAGTGTTGCTGTGAAGTATGAATAATGAATGAAAGGCAGAGTCACAAAAAAGCAAGCGTGCTGCTAAAGTACCAGCGAAATTCTTTCTTCCCCCAAAAATGCCCTCAGAAGATATGAAAATTGCAGATTTTCACGTTAGATCTGCCGCGCTGAAAAAGAAGGAGTCAATTAGAAACCAATTACATGAGGGGGGAAGAGGCTGCCCTTGTCTCCCGTATCAAAGTGAGACGGAATAATGAAACGAGAGATGGAGGATGTATGAAGGAGAAGGTGTGGAGAAGGAGAGGAGGATTCAAAAGGGCAAACGAGAGAAAGCAGCAGCAGAGTAATTGAAATGTCGATGGGAAGTTGAGAGCCAGAGTTTGAGAACATAAAACAAGAGAGGAGGATTAATCAGTCTTTGCTGAAGGGTGCAGGGAGGAGGAGGAGGGCAGGGTGGTTTTTAAAGGGTTAGAATGAGGAAGCAGAACCTTCTATTTTCAGAGTCATATATAATGGATAACCACTGTACCACTGTAGCTCCTTTCTGCAGAGCCCAGAGGAGGAGAAGGAGGAGAAGGAGAAGAAGGGGAAGGCCATCCATCTTTGATAAGAAGCCCTTCTTTAGACAGGGACAGCTTGCGAGATTAAAGCATTCATTAAAATGACTTTCTCTACCTCCCTCGTTTCTCTCTTTGTCTCTCGTTGCCCTCTGCTCTGTGTGTGTGTGTGTGTGTGGCTGCACTGGGAGTTTATTGAAAACGGTGTGATTACAGTGATGGTCCAGCCTTTTGTGGATGTTCCTACTGGAACGATTTCTGCACTGGAGAAAAATCAAAGTCTTATCGCGGGTTAAGAGCTAGGTGCGGTTCGATTGGCGAGAATTTATGTTTGTGCGGGGAAAAGAAATGTGAGTCTCTGAGTGTCTTTGTGAGAAGGTTCAGTCTTTTGTTTTGTTGTTTTCTTTCAGGCATGGAGGCGATATGACACAGATCGCAGTGGCTACATTGAAGCAAATGAACTGAAGGTATGTTGTGAATAAACATATACACATTTTTGTCAACACCTTTGAAAATGAATGTTTTCACCTAAATCCATCTGTTTTTAAACATGGTCATATTTATACTTGTTTTGTTTTGCTTTGTCTTTTTTTTTTCTTTCTTCCCTCCATGCACACACACACACAGAGCAACAACCCTAAACAATAATTTTCAGTTAGCCTAGGGATGCTACCACTTGATCTGTAAACCACGCTCCCTGTCATTTACCTAAAATGTTGTTAGGCACTAATAAAAAGAAAAACAAACACAACAAATAACAGTCCATGTTTGTATTGTGATCAATAAGTACATTATTTGGATGCTTCTTTGGATGAATAGGTGAGTTTGAAGCAAAAAGATTGCCAGAAATTAGAGACTAAATATGAGGGTAAAGGCCCCAAAAGACTAAGGTAGAGTAGTAAAGGACATAACCTTTGGATGGACGGACATAAAATGGACGGAAATGTGTATAAATGGGCCTCAAGGCCAGCTAAGCTACTCACGTTAGCATTAGCTTTGCATAAAAAGTCCTAAGCAGGAGGTAAACAGCTACCCTGTGTCTAAAAGCAAAAGATACACAAACCAGCACCATTACGTGTCTGCTAAAGTCACGTTTTTATAAACAAACAAATATGACAACAGTAAAAGTAAAAGTGTTGGAGTTACAAGTGGCAGCCATATTGTAATCCCAATGTTGGGGGTGTGGTGAGGTGGCTCTGACTTTCCCATTTGGAAATCTGAGTTGAGGGGGTGTTGCTTATTGAGGAAACCCCCCCCCTCAACTCAGACATTTCGACTACAACCGGAATGCGCCATAAGTGGACGCCCCTCAGGGAATTGTGTTTTTTCAGGTGAGGATTCAGCTTTACAGAGAAACACTCACTTCACCACTTCCACACTAACATCACTCACTTCATCACCCTGAGGAGATATTTTGTCAGATCACACCAAGGAAAAATCCTCCGCCCTGGGGAGATGAGCATTAACGGGGTCAGTGATTATGCATGTGCAGATTAGGCTGCTCAGGTTGTTATGGGATCATATTTCTTCCTGCTGACTGAGTGCAGATGAGTTACCCAGGTTTTTGCTACTATCATGTCTTTTTACAGTTATGATTTACTTCTAACACTTTTACTTTGAGGTGGGAGAAGAAGGTAGAGATGGAGGAAACATAAAGAGTAACTACACTTATGTGAATTGCTGTAATGATTCGAGGAAAAAGCCTATTTTATGCATCATCACTTTGCATTTTTAACTTCATGGACTTCATGATAGAAATGGACTGAAAAATGTGTCACTCCATACTTTTCTTTCCCTTGTAATTCATATTCGTAAATGCAATATCTCATTTGTTCAATCCTTTGCAATGTTTACACTGTAACTCACTGTCTATACTGCATATACTCTTCTAATATTTAATATCTTTCTATATTTATTATAGGGGTGTTACGAAAAAACTGATGCAAATCTGTAATCAGTTATAAAAGATACATCGCTGTGCAATGGTCTTTTAGCAATGCTGTGCTGAGCATAAAGTAGAATTAGTTCTAATAAAAAACAAATTAAGTATAGAGTACATATAGAATTCAATCAAATCAAATGAAATCAAACCAAAGTGTGCAAAAAGTATCATTCCCTCATATTGAATCGTCCTCACATCCCTACTTATTACCTTTACTTTTGCTGCTGAAATACTGAAAATGTCCTCGTTGGTGGACTTATCTCATTTTATCCCACGTCATCTCATTCCATCATCTAATTTCTTCTAATTTCATTTAATCTGATCCCATTATTTTATTTAATCTCATTTCATCTCATCCCATCTTCTCATTTCATCTCATCCCATCATCTCATTTCATTTCATCCCATCTCATTCAGTCATCTGATTTCTTCTCATTTCATCTTATCCCATCTTCTCATTTCATCTCATCCCTTCATCTCATTTCTTCTAATTCATTTAATCTGATCCCATTATTTTATTAAATCTCATTTCAACTCATCCCATCTTCTCACCGCATCTAATCCCATCATCTCATTTCATCTCATCCTATCATCGTATTTCTTCTTATTTCTTCTACTCCTATCATCTCATGTCATCTTATTTTATGTCAGACCTGTAGAATCCACTTCTGTCGTGGATACAGTTGCCCAATTTTGTTGCCCAATGATGATTGGAAGTCACTGTCTCCATGCAGACATTGTCACTCTCTCCGTTGTTCAACCAATGCACTGTCCACCCGTTTCTTCCACCCCTGTTTTCCCCTCATTTCATCTCATTTCATCTCATTCAATCATCTCATTTCTTCTCATTTCATATCATAACATCTCATCCATGCAATCTTCTCATTTCATCTCATCCCATCATCTAATTTCTTCTAATTAATTTAATCTGATCCCATTATTTTATTTAATCTCATTTCATCTCATCCCATCATCTCATCTCATTTCATCTCACAGCATCTAATCAATCACCTCATTTCATCTCATTCCATCTCATTCAATCATCTAATTTCTTCTCATTTCATATCATAACATCTCATTCATTAAATCTTCTCAATTCATCTCATCCCATCATCTCATTTCTTCTCATTTCATCTCATCCCATCGTTTTATTTCTTCTCATTTCATCTCATCCCATCGTTTTATTTCTTCTCATTTCATCTCATCCCATCGTTTTATTTCTTCTCCTCCTATCATCTCATGTCATCTCATTTTATGTCAGACCTGTAGAATCCACTTCTGTCGTGAATACAGTTGTATTTTGTTGCCCAATGATGATTGGAAGTCACTGTCTCCATGCAGACATTTCATCTCCAGCTGTCGGACAAAAACATCTTCTCCTTGTCACGCTCTCCGTTGTTCAACCAATGCACTGTCCACCCCTGTTTCTTCCACCCCTGTTGCTCATCTCAGTAAAAGTGGCACAGAAATGAATTCAAATAAACAAGCTGGCAGCATCGATCAGGATTTTATAAGAGAGAGTGGCATTTGAAAGAAGCAGTTGTAGATGTGTGGTTAAACAGAGACGACTGAAACCTTTTGCATGACAATAAAAAGTGGTTTTGTCAAACATCAAGAACAGAAGGATGGATGGATTGTTCTTATTATTGTATTTTGAAAGATGTTAAAAGGATTTATAATACACCACAGTTGCAAAACATGCATATTGGGGAAGGAGGTAGAAGTTTAAGTTCGATCAGATGTATTTTGAAATTGACTTCACTTAATATTACTTTTACTTTTGAATAGACCCATGTAAAATCAAGTCAGATTAGCTCTTGCATCTTGACTTTTCCTTTTCAGCCGTGAAGAACGAACATCCACGGTGTGCCAGATTTTCTTTTGTTCTTTCTCATTTCCGGTTATCCGTGTGTCCGTCTGTCCTCAGGGTTTTCTGTCAGACCTGCTGCAGAAGGCGAACAGACACTATGATGACCAGAAGCTGCAGGAGTATACACAGACCATAGTAAGACTCACTCTCTCTCTCTGTCTCTCACACACACACACACACACTCAGACATAATGGAGAAGTCATTTCCACACACACACACACACACACACACACAGCACTGTTGTTGTTTAACGGTCCAACAAATCACAGATTTATTACAGATTCAGACAAACCGGCAGCAACAAAACTTATATTTCAACCCTGGGACCAAGTTTCATCTCCCAAAACTAATTTTTAACATATAAACAACAACAGTCAGGTCAGTCTAGGACATGATGTATGAAGTAAACATTTTTATGGCAGGTAATTTGGGTCTGGCCTGTATGAGCTTGTTAGTAACAGCATGAAGCTCTGTTCGGCTTGGTAGTTGTGGACCGTCAATGTCCTGCAGGTCGTGTGTTTACAGTCCAGATGTGCTCACATCTGCTTTATCCTGGAAGCTTCCTCCTCCGTACTTTCTGCAGTTCGTGTTTGCAGAGAGTCACTTCACAGTTTGTTTGCTTGATCATCCGGTTCCACTGTTGTGCACTTGATCTCATGTTCATTCAGATCTTTTTTTGCCCATATTTGTTGGGGTGGGTCAAAAAATATCGATTTGGTGATATACTACTTCATGTCCCCACAAAAGCTGCATTAAGAGATGCTCCGTCCATGTTCAATACATATATAATATATAATATAATACATATTTATGCATTTTGTTCTCTATGTTGAATGAATAAATGGATAAATCCTCAGAAAGTATGGATCCAACCGCACCGGTCCCCTGCTAAAGACCTGGAAATATGAAAATTAAAATGATATTTCTCAGTCACTGAAATTCCTGGGACCTCCATCTCGACAGCATACATCTGCATTCCTCTCAGTTTTTCCCTCCTCTGTTCTGCTTCACTTTGTAGCTCAGGATGTTTGATCTGAATGGAGATGGGAAGCTGGGCCTGTCAGAAATGGCAAGGTAATGTGCAATTCTACTTGCCTCTGTGCTCGCTATATAAATGTTGAAACACATTGCCTGCTGATGGATTTGAATAATTTAACAGCCATTGTGTCGGCTAATGAAGTCCTTCTCTCCCATAGGCTTCTGCCTGTTCAGGAGAATTTCTTACTTAAGTTCCAGGTACGGAACAGGCACGACACAAAGAACAGCGTGTTTGCATGGACAATTGATGTCACTGTCAATATTAAGGTTGTGACTGTGTCTAATTAAATGGTCATGAAGCGCAAATCTTCTTTTTGCAGGGTGTCAAATTGACCAGTGAGCAGTTTAATGCCATCTTCACATACTATGACAAGGTAAGTGACATTATTAATCTCAGTATTATTGTTGGCAATGGTGATGGACAGGCAGGAGTCTCAGTGGACCATGATGTTTGCAGATGATATTGTAATCTGTAGTGAGTTTAAATACCTGGGGTCAATCGTCCAAAGTAATGGACAGTGCACACGACAGGTGAAGAGTGGGAAATAAACTGCCTGTGTGACAGAAGGACAGCAGCAAACGTGAAAGGGAAGGTCTACAAGACTTGGAGACAGTGGCACGGTCTAAAAAACAGGAGGAGCTGGAGCTGGAACTTGCAGAGCTGAAGATGCTGAGATGGACAGGAATCAATTTTCAAACACACACAGCTATTATCTTAAGGACTCTGCATTGACTTCCATTCATTTGTACTTCCTAAACAAAACATTATCTCTAACTTTAACTGTAACCAGTCAATGTCTATCCCTAATCTTAACCTAATCACAAGTCAAATCTTAGTCTAAACTTAACCAGTTCCTCAGAAATGAGGTTCTGCCTCATTAGGACCAGGTTTTGATCTCCATGAGGACTACTGGTCCTGACGAAGAGACAATGAAGCAACTGTGTGTCACACAGAGTCAAGTCTGTTAGTGTTTTTGTTTTGCTGAGTTTAGTTATTGTGTTAGTTTAGGTTTAAAGTCACGTTGAGTTCATGTCGCTTTTGGTGTGGGTTTAATTTTCACTTCCCCTTTTATTTTGGTAAATGTCATGGTTTCCTGTGACGTAGTTTCCTCAGTTGTTTTGACACGTCTCCCCTAATTCCCTCATGTACTTCACCTGGTGATCCTTTAGTAATCACTCGCACCTGCCCTTGATTCCCTCTCCCCTACGTAGTGTCCCCAGTTCCTTTGTCATTTGCCAGTGCGTCGTTTAGGCTTTCAAGAGAACACGTCAGAGTCAAAGCCTGTGTCGCCTTTTGCTTAAAAGCTCAAGTCGAGTCTAGTTTTTCCTTCTGTGAAGAAGTGATTTTGTTTTTGTCGGAGTTCAGTCTAGTTTGGAGTTTCCTTCTCCGAAGAAGCGATTTTAATTTTGCCTGTTTTTCTCAAGAGGAAAATAAAGACCTCCTGTCTCCTGCATTTGGGTCCTAGCATTGTTATCTCTGTTCCTAACACTGTGTCATAAGTAAGTAACAGAAAAAAGAGAGATTTGAGACCTTTTTAAGGACTTTTCTGATGTTATAAATCGAGGGAGAAATAGAAGATAGATTTCCATTCAAACTAACAATTTTTTGGCACGAGCAGAGTCGCCCCCTGGTGGCTATTCCATATATTTTCACTAGCACGTTGGAATCCCCGGGAGAAGTGGACAAATACATCACTTTCTATATATGGCCCATGTGTGGGACACTTCAGTCGAGCTGTGTAAATATCGAAGAGTATTTAGAAATAAGTCTGGCAAAGTCCTGAGCTCTGAAGTCATCTTGAAACTGGGCCTAGATGAACAGAACATTGGTTTAATGTCAACTGCCAGGGGGAATATTTCCAGAACTTTGGAATGACTTCCTGGGTCCAAATTCTTAACATAAGTGTGAGCCATAACTCATTAATTAACAGAGTGGCTCCACTTTATAGCCTTACAGCTAACCCTCTTTACAGAGTTGTGAATGGCCAGTGTGAGTCATATTTTTTTTTTTTTACTCATTATTCAGAATGGCCAGTGCATTCTTAATGGCTGCCATGAAATATTGAATGGACTTGAGCAGCAGAGCAGCTCAGGAACATGGCGAGTTGACACTCTTTAGAACATAAAAGGCTGCAGTCGAGCTCAACGGTATGGTACCTTTACCTTGTCTTTGCTCTGAAACCAGATGTTACGTGTTCTGGTCGACCTGGTTCCAGGCTTAAGACTCTTTTAATGAGGACTTTCTAAAAATGTCATTGGATAATACATGTGATGGTAAATAGATTATCTTTCTTGTAGTAAGTAACATCTATTTTGTTTCTCTGACGATTTATTTCAGGATGGAAATGGCTACATTGATGAGCAGGAGCTAGACGCTCTGCTACGAGACCTTTACCAGAAAAACAAGAAGGTGAGGCAAGGTCTTTAGATGTTTTAATAATGTTTGCTTTTTTCGTATTAATTCCATAGTTTTACCACCAAAAATGATTTACTATGTAATTTGTCATCTGTTTTAGTAGGTCCTCACTTGAATGGGTAGACCAGAATGAAACCTAGATTTAAAACCACATTTTTAAACAATTGTCAACATTTTTAATCCCTCAAACTTGGTAAGGTGCTTACTAACATATTTTCCTGTGGGCTAACAAAGTCAGAAGTGATATTTTTAGTTTCAAGTGTTACAGATAATGTCAGATTTATCTTTTTTCCTTTAATCAAATGATTGTAACCACTATCAGACTAATAACAATACTAAATATCGTATCATCCTTACGTTCTGATAAACCTATTCAAAGAGTTTGGCATTGTCTTTAAAAGTTCCATTTAGTCTCAGTTAAACAATACAGACTTTGTACCGTTATTTAACAGCTTTAGATTCATTGTAATGGTTAAACGTCTCTTAATGTTGCGGGGAGATGGTGGCTCTCTCCACTGCCCCCTACTGTCTGTTAGTGGAAAACCAGCCTTACAAGATCACGGCCGCCCACTCCTGTAAAACTTTTTGAATTGAATCTCTGTTTCAATTAGCTGAATTTGTGTTGGGTTGTGGTCAAACAAAGAACCAACACTTGTTCTTGGATAATGTCACAGTTTGACCTCAGCTGTCTCTTGTCCAGGATGTGGACGTGAAGAACTTAACGGGCTACAAGCAGAGCATCATGAGCCTCTCTGATGGCGGGAAGCTCTACCGTGGCGAGCTGGAGATCGTCCTCTGCAGGGAGCCAATCGTGTGACTCCCTTCTTCTCTCTTTCTCTCTCTCTTGTTTGCATATCATCATTTTCTCTGCCTGCCCCGCCCCAGCCCGCTCTCCTGAGAACACACCCACTTCCAGCTGCCTGGTAGTGTTTACCAGGTGCATGTGCCGGACACTCCCCCCCTCTCTCCCTTACTTCCTCCCTCCCTCCCTTCTTCATCGTCTCCCTGAACCCACCCTAAAGTGACATCATCAGAGTGAATGATAAGTTCACATGCAGCGCGCAACAGCTCTTCTTTCTTTAAAACCCTCTGTTTTCTGCAGCCCAGTGTGAAACCTTTTGCTTTTTGGCTTCTCAGACTTGTCCTCGTGTGCTTTACAAGTTTCTGACCTCGTCCCCCGTCTCTGCCGCCCGTGCTGTGCCTGACCAAAAGCCCAAACCCTATATTCCACAGACATCTCGAGTGGTTGCTAACCCCTGAACCTTGACCCCGGCTTTATTCATTGACCCCTCCATCCCCACCCCACCTTGCTCTGTCCACTTTGCATTAGATAAAATATATAAATATAAATATAGTCTTTAAAAACTGCAGACGGTTGAATTCATAGTCTGTGATGGAACTGATGTTGATTTTTTTTTTTTCTCCAACTTATATTCATCTCAGAACCCTCTTGAGTCCATTAATCCTCTCCTATACGATTGCCATTATATGATTTTCATTTTCAATGTTTGTTTTTGGCTGATGGTGTCAAATGGAAATATGAATAAAATGTCTTAAGATAAAACCGGCTTGGAAACTTTGTGAAGTTGATTTTGATACCTACCTGTGGTGATTAAGCCTGGACTTTTGCCTCAAAGTTTGAAAGTGATTGGGGTTTTTTTTTTAAACCCGCAGTTCTGTGTCATCCTCTGCAGTGTTTCGTCTCCTGATCACGCTCTGCTTGTTGAACCCTCTGCATATATTAAGGTGTCTCACACTGCTTTTAGGGGATTAGCATTAGGATTACGAGGATTAAAAGTGGATGCGGTGAGAATGGGAGCAACACGGTGTCTCATACCTTTAAGTTTGAAGAGATTCTGAAACTGGTTTCAGTTTCGGGTGATCAACTTAACACCAGCCACTGCAACATGTAACGTTGATCCTGGAAATGCATTGCCCAGTGTATTTCATAATCAAGAAGATGACCGAAAACATCGCCAAACAACTGTTATTTCCAAGCGTTGTAAAACAAAATTGACAGACTAACGGTCGTCAATTCTCCGTTGTGCATTTAAAACTGTCATGCATAACTTTTAAATATTAACAAATGTCAGTCAGGCCACTTCCCCCAATGCCGATTAAACTTATTAGCTCCACACAACTCCCATGTCTCTCAGTATGTCGGTGTTTCGCGGAGTACGACAGCTACCAAGCGCTAGCATATCAACATGGCTGTTTAGGAAAGTGGATTCTACAGAGCACTTTGATGGTATTATTGCAAATGTGTGGTGGAATGAGGGGGTTGTGCGGGATCACAGATCAGATTCAGTTTGGTACAGTACGGTACGGTCAGACCAAGCCTTGGGTCAGGCTTGTGTTTCAACTGAGAGCAGTACATTACCTTAAAGTAATTCGGGGATTAAGTGGAGTAAAATCAAAATAAACCGAGGGCTGAATTTTATGACTCACTCACCAAAGGAAATCCAGAGAGGAAATTATTTATTTTTGATATAACCCAGAAGGATTATGTGATCACATATCAAGAGGATTTAAAAGTCAATAGCACCGTGACTGCAAAGTCAATTACATAACACATGCAGTAAAAACTGAGAACAACAAACTTTTTGGCTGTACAATTTACTGAATCTTCTCCAGCTGAATCAAGGTTGGGTGGGTCGTCCCTGCTCCAAAAGTGAGATGTCCCTCCTAAGACAGATGGAAAGGACAAGATATTTCTAGTCAAACTTCTATAATTGAGTTGACATGCTTTTAAAGCAGTCTGAATAATACAGCAGGCGCACAAGCTCCCAGCTCACTGACGAGCTGGTGCAAACGCACATCAATTAATCAGAAGCACTTCGGTCTTTTTCGGTCATGCTGCTGCTCGAGGACAGCGCGTCGTATCATGGAGGTATAGCAGCGAGTATTTAGCTCATACAAAGTACCGTTTCATGGTATTGTTTACTGTGGTGCTGGCCACATATCACAAATCACTACAGATGCTGCACTTACACAGAAACTTTATTTGACTGCTGAAATACTAGAAGCTCCAGTGTTGAAACTCAATCGCCAATTTGATTTTGATTTCTAAATAATTAACACCACAGTATGCCAGAGAGAGGAGTGCATAGAATTCGGCTCGTCTGACACGTGTTTTTGCAGTACGTCGGTAAGTTCTGTGTTCTATTTCTGTCTTTTAACGTGGCATTACTTGTCCACGCTGCATCCAGGAAACTTAATTGGAGCTGTATGGTAAAGGAAACAGCAGCCGATTTGATTAAACAATGCACACAGCTGTTCAGGAAGCACTTGGTTGCTGTTGGTGGAGCAAGCATTTCCAATGTCGCACCATCGGGTTTGCGAGAAGTTCAAATTGCGATTGAGATTGGAGCTGCATGGTAAACGAAACAGCAGCTTTGATTAAACATGCAGACAGCTGTTCAGGGAGCGCTTGATTGCTGTTGGTGGAGCAAGCATTTACGATATCGCATTTTTAGGTTCACGAGAAGCACAAATTGCGATTGTAATTGGAGCTGCATGGTAAAGGAAACAGCAGCAGGCAGCTGTAATTAGGCAACTGTTTCAAGAGCACTTGATCGCTGTTGGGAGAGCATGCATGTCCAATAGAGCTGAGAGTTAGCTGACGTTACACAACCAAGTTAACGCCCCTTGGCAGGATAATACTTATACTACTATACTTATATACTGTGCTGGACAAATCATGAATCAGGCAACTCGTCTCTTTGCCAGCTGTTTTCATCATAAAAGTTAAGATGGTGGATAGATGCTGAGCCAGAACAGTCGACAGAGACCAGATCCAGAGAGGTAGTGGAGTTGAATCGCTGCTATAAAATGTGCTCACAACATTTCTGAAACCAATCATAGGCACTTCTTGGTCGTCCATATTGCATAGTCCTTGAATTGATTTAAAAAAAAAAAACAATACTACACAATATCTTTTTGATGCACAGTGCATCTGGTGCAGATTGATTTTCATTAACCTTACCTGCACAGTGAGTCCATTTTCTTCTCTGTTGAAAACATAATCTCAGCCATCACACTCTTTTACAACAACCTTTGAGATGAGAGCGTTGATGACTGTCTGGTCTGTAAGTGCACAGATTACTTCGCCGTTGTCGTCTGACTTTCAAGCAGAGAAGAGTACTTCGACAAAATGTGAAAAAAGGGGTGAGAACAATTTCGTACGACTCCATGTTAGTAAAAAAAAAAAACAACAACAACGAGCCACTGAAAGGTTTTGATAAGCAGGTACATCTAATTAAACTTTTTTTGCTGAAGATGCAGAGATTGGACAGTGATAGAGACATCTCTGCTCTTGCTCACTACATAAAAATTTAGTGCCAGCCCTCAAGAAATGGGAAGAAATCATCTCTACGTGTTCTGTATCAGCATGGGAAGGTAAATGTGTTTCTGTAGATCACCTGGACAAATCTCACTTCATGCAGTTTTTGTCAAAAAGACCATCAACAGTGAGTTCTGTCACTGCAGGAAGAGTCTGAGCACACGGGGGGGAATCTGCAGCGTCGCTCTGCACTGCCCTCTGTAACCATCTGGGGTTTTGCATCTACAATCAGACTCCTCAAACAGATGCAGGGTGAACTTCGGTTATATTTAGCTCTGGGAGAAAGGAAAGGATGACAAACTAAAAATACACATTGCAATGAGACTCAGTATACTCCCTATATGAAAAAATTCACTTAATCAAAAATCCTCCCTTACATTGAGGGGAGCAGTAGGTTCACATTCACATTTTATTTATTTTCTGCTTTCTGCATCTCCCTCTCTAGGGGGCGCCACAACGGAGGATCCATATATTCCTGACATAACCCTCTAGGTTAGGAGGCTCGGGGTCAATTTAGAGATAAACACTGAGCCTGCAGGAATGGGAACTTTGCACTTGGTTATGGGCTGCCCCAGTTACCATGGAGAAAATAAGAAAGCCAAATCTGGTGATGTGAATAGAAATACACTGTAAATAAGGGAGATTAGACTGTGTGCAAAAGGTTTACATTTAAATGTGTGTCTGATATTAATACCGATATCACATAATTGATGCTATCGGTCCGATACCTTTTAGATATTTTCTAGAACTATCGAAGCTGTTAACAACACATTTATGACATTTTTTAAGCTATTTCAAAGACATAATTATCCAGCTGTGTAACAAATATTCTCCTATAACAAAGAACGACCCCCAATCTTTCTGTCTGATATTCTGTCCGATATCCAGTGATTTTGACAAATATAGGCCCGATAATGATGATACCAAATATCGTATCTAAAGAATTACACATAAAAGTGGTCTAATAGAAACCCAGAAAGTGGAACTGTCAAGAGTTTGAAGGCTTTCTCCCAAACTTTCAGACCCAATTTTCTATAAATTTCCAGTGCCCATAATTTTCTAACTGACCGTCATATTATAGTACTGTGAGTCAGTCCACAGGCCATTGTAGGCAACAGAGAAGGCAGAAGACGGTATCATTTTAAAATGATCATCTGTTCTTTTAGTCTTCCCTTAAGGAGGACATTAAACACTGAATTAGACTTATGAATATGCAAAATGTCAGAATTCACAATGTAGAAAATGAGAGATGCTGCACATGTGCCAGCAAGAAAATGAATTATGAAAAAAAATGTGTTCAAGATAGTAAAATAGTTGGAGAATCTGAGTTTGTTGTTGATACGTTATTGATACGTGTTTAACTGATCTGGACGACTATTTTATTATTCATGCAAAAATACACCAATGTGATGAGGACGGACTGAACAGCTGCAGAGAAAAGGAGCGGCGGATATGAATATAAGGATGAAGGGGAAAACTGCAATGATTTATTCATCGATGAAATGAACCCTTGTGTTTTATTTATGGCGGCTTTAAATAGAGCCCTTGTAAATTAAATAAAATGAATGATAAATTGACTTTCTAACCCAGATCCAGCTTGTGCGCCTCCCCCCCACACACACACCTGTGCATGTGTACAAACACACAACATTCCCAACCATGTTTTTACACCGACAATTTGCCTATTGACCTTATTCTGAGCAACTCATTATTCAAACTGCAGTGTTTACACGAGTTGCTAATAGAATATTCCATTCATATCCCTGTTAACATTTCACAGTGCACAGCCTGATAATGACTCATGTTGGCAGACAAAGAAAGCACTGACTAATGTATGTCAGTCTAGAACCATGCACACTTCAACAAACCATGAACTATCACTTTAAACCTATAAATGTCTCTCTGACATTTTGTCCTCTCACGTCTCACTCTGCTTTCAACAGAGTTAATATCATTTGAAGTGGAAACACCATGTCCTGCATCTCTGTCGCTAACCCTAACCCTATTTAGCATCTTTTAACCTTTTTAAATAAGATACTAAATTAAGATATTATTAAGATAAGACTTTCTTTATTATTATTAATCCCCATAGGGAAATTCAGTCATCCAACAGCTCACAAAATAGACAAGGCAGTAGATGAAAAAATAAATCGTAGTCTTCTTTCGGCTTTCAGCGGATCACCTGCCTCCATCTTGTCCTCTCCCTTATGTCCTTTTCTGTTACACCAACTGTCCTCATGTCCTCCTTCACAACATCAATGAACCTTCTCTGTGGTCTTCTGCTTTTCCTCCTGACCGGCAGCTCCATCTTCAACATCCTTCGTCCTCACATGACCATACCACATGACCATACCTTCTCAAACTTCACTCTCTTACTTCATTTCAAGAATGTTCAACCTGAGCTGTCCCTCCAATATTCCCCAAGCAACATCTCACTGCAGACACTGAAGACATCAACCTGCTGAAGGAATACTGTGTTTTCTTGTGCAGAGCCTCACTATTTTGGGACCAGTCCAGCTCATGGACACCTAGATATTTGTATGTCTCCACCACCACAATGTCCACATTTGAGTCTACACTGAGTGATGAAAAGATCCAGTCCTGTGAAAAACCACCACCACATTCTCAGTCTTTGCAGTGTTCTTTTCTGATGTGAACACTGACCTTGTTAGGACCAATATGACCAAAACCTGGTCCTAACGAGGGAGAACCTAATTTCTGAGGGCTAAGATTTGAATTGCAGGGACATGTTGACCTTGTGGGAGACACTTTGACTGGGCCCCACAACTTTAAAGTAGCTTTTTCAGGGTTAAGACCTGGTTTTAGGGTAAGGGTTAGAGTAAGTTATGATGGTTAAAGTTAGTATAAGGGTCTAAGGAATGCCTTATGTCTATGCGGTGTCCTTACAGCGATATAAAAAATAGTTTTGTGTGTCTCTGTATATGTATGTGTGTGTTATTATTGCAATAAGCAATTAAGTCATTCCTGATTTTTTCTGCAAAGACAATACCACAATACTGTGTACGCTTGGCCGAGCCAGTTAACTGGCCTCCGCTCCAGAAACGCAGCTCTGCACCTCACATTGTACCATTACCAACTCATCATTTGCAACTGCAAAACACTCGGTGCCAAAATAATGTGTCTGTAAACAGAGGAACAGAAGCCAAAATCCAAATTAACTGACCTGGAGGAGAACGGGGATATCTGCTGCTCCCAAGCTCTGGGAGCTTTAATACAACCTGGTCTGGGGAGTCTGCCAGAGAAACCATCTGCGTGCTGTGGCTGCATAAGCTCCATCAGCTGTGCCGTCAGAGCCTTATCTCTGCTCTCTGTCTCCACTCTCTGCATCGTCTCAGTAAAAAACAAAGAATAGAGGAGCTCATTCATGAAATCTCAACTCTCCAATCATGATTTCTGAATGGAAGAGGAAAACCAAACACTACTGTCAATACAAACACATGTGTTATACAATAAGAGAACATATTTGCTTTTACAACCATTTACGTTAGCATAAAATCAAATTTGAATATCTGTTTAAAATTGTATTGATTTTTTTTTTTGTCGATCATGCTCATTTTTTTTTTACTTTATTAGTGACTAATGCTGAAAATTAAAGATTATAGTGCTTAGAAAGAGCTCCTCTGTCTTTCACTTGCTTGATTTTAATCTAAAACATGTACATTTTGAATTTAATTTGTTTAACACACAATGAAAATTAGTAACGCTGAGATGAAAATCTGTGAGGGCTTGTATGAAAACAGAGCCCCCTTTTATATTTGCATTTTGTTTGCTTGTTTTTAGCCCTGAAAAGCACTTTGTGACCTTGTTTTCATTTAAATTTATGATTATTATTATTGTTGTTGCTGCTATTGAATGCACATAAATAAGGGCCACTGATAAATAAAGCTAAAGGAAGCCACTACAATGGAACAATTCGACCAAAAACAGTTATTCATGTACATATTCATCATGTGATATGGATAGTGGAGGGAATGTTTATATTAAGTCTGTGCGCACGGAATTCTGGGAGTGTGACAACATAGAACTGTCCAGAAAACGTCGTTGTTCTTCCCTTGTTACGAAAGTCAAAGCGTCTCAAATGCTCTGTTTAGAGAAAATAGTTTTTGTTAAGTTTTCAGCCTCCGAAGTCGACTCCGCGCTCTGTTGCTGAACAATCATCATTGTGTAAAGACTTCAGAGTCGCTTCGGAAGGAAAGTGGAGCATTGCTGCCATCTAGCGGCAGAAATGGGCCAAAGTAGGAGGGGAGCATGGATGTTGGAATAATCGGAGCCAAAGGGGCGGTGCTCTATCCAGTTCGGAGAGTGGCAGGTTTAGGTTTACTGGGTGGAACTGATACGTTCTCTGCATATTCGTTCCGCTTATTTGTAGTTCCGCCCCATCTTTTGCGTTTCGTAACGTGACTTAACCTTAACCTTAGTCCTAATTACGTGATACTGGACTGCCCCCCCTTTTGTGTGTTTCTTTTTGGCCACTTCTGACTTTTATGCGTGGGTTTGCGTTATTTTTGGGGAATAGTTCCGCTCCGTTATACCCACTTGTAGTTCCGCCTCCTCTCCAGCGGTCCGCAGAGAACAAAAGTGGGGTCCGCTCGACTTTTCTGCTGAGTCACTCACTGACTGTCCACCATTACACGCTCAGAAGACGAGTTTAAAGATGAACGGCGCCGTTAATTTCAAAAAGTGCGGTTCTCTGCTGGTGACGGGAGCCAGCCGGGGGCTCGGGCTGCAGATGGTCGCCAGTCTGGCAGGTGGAGCGTTCTCACCGGGAAAGATTATAGCCACCACCAGAAACCCTGCGAACGCTCAGGTAAAAAAACAAAACAAACATCCACCCCAGCCCAGACAGAACAGAGTAAACTGTCGACTATGTTCTTGATTAATCGATTAATTGTTTGGTCCATAATACGTCAAACTTTGCAATAATTATGTTCTTGAATGTCTTGTTTTGTCCGCAATCAAACATTGTTCAGATTGAATGATTTCTTTGTTATATGGAGCAAAGAAACAAAACAAAATAACCCTGATTAATTTAGTGTTGATTCATAATAGAATTGATCGATTAGTTGCAGCTCTATTGACATTCCTGTACAGTAGGGCTGCAACTAACTATTATTTTCATAATCGATAAGTATTTTCAAAACTAAAAAAAAAACACTTCCAAAACAGGTGATTACAAATGTGAACGTAATAATTACAATTTTCCAATTTGTAGCAATTTAGCACAATAACATTTATGACATGATGAAATAATCCCATAACGATTATATTCCATTGCCTGTACAACAAAATATATGCTAACAAAATATTTTCAAGACAAAATTCATTTACTTCAGAAGTAAGCAAATTGAAAACATGCACCAAATCCAAAGAATATTGACAATATTACTTAAAATTGCAGTTTTGCTCCTTTGAAGACACCGGTTAGTTGTGGTTTTAGAATAAAAAAAACCAGAAACATTCCACAAATCTGAGGCAAAGTAAATAAATACAAAGTTATGTTGAAGGTTATGAGATATACGTTATGAGAATGAACACTGATGGTATGATCTTACTTTCAATCTACAGAAACTTCAGGAACTGGCAGCCAAACATCCCAACATCCATATACTCCCACTGGGTAAGAGCGAGAAAAACTGTGGTTGGTGTTGGAAATGAAACACAGCATTAATACCTGGATTAATTT
This sequence comes from Solea senegalensis, assembly GCF_019176455.1. Classification (NCBI taxonomy): domain Eukaryota; kingdom Metazoa; phylum Chordata; class Actinopteri; order Pleuronectiformes; family Soleidae; genus Solea; species Solea senegalensis. The sequence goes on from NC_058030.1 coordinate 3,086,811, forward strand.
TTCTCCACTTAGTTAGAAAGGAAGAAGCCTCTTGGTTGGGAGGTGAAACATATTCAAACTTAAATCAACTACAACTACTGAAGATGACGATGACCTGGATGACTGAGAACCTTCACAGACATAGATTGTTTTTATGTTAAAACATGTCAATCAGGAAAAAGAGAATAATCTAGATGTTTCAAAGCATTATATACTTCATATATACATGTTTCCTTATAATAGTACTATCTTTTATGATGTATTTTTTGCCTGCATCCCTGTTTTTCCAGATGTGTTGAGCCAGGAGAGCATAGAGAAATGTGCAGAAGACGTTGGCCGTCTGGTTCAAGACCAGGGTCTGAACTGCCTGATAAACAACGCCGGGATCAACGTGTTGGCTGACTTCAACACCGTCACCGTGGAGAAAATGATGGAAAACTTCCACACCAACGCTGTGGCTCCTCTGATGATTACTAAGGTAATGAAGTTCCGCATTTCCATCAAACAGTTCTTGTGTTTCTGCCGTTTCAACAACATTAAAGGGGACATATTAAGCAAAATCAACTTTTTAACCATTTCAATACTTATATTTGGGACTCTGGAGGCCCTACCAGTCGCCAAAGTGTGGAAAAAGAATACTCAGTCATGTTTTTGTGGTCCCCCTTAGTGTAAGTATAGGCGATAAAACGCCCGATGTTGAATTCCCTGCGCTTATGACGGCAGCATGCGCATTTCACCGCAAATGTTACCACCCCACCAGTAAGTTTACTTCGCGAGCTCCACCTTAGCTCCACCTTGTCCCTGCGAGAGTGCAGGCGAGGGAGGAAGAGCGGTATTATGTCAACGCGGAGGGACAAGTGTGCTGTTGGTGGCTGCACAGTGGAGCACAGTGTTTTACAGAGGATTTTATATATGAAGCTAATGTGCCGGATAAAGTCAGCAAACGTGTGTTCGTGCGTTCGCACCACTTCACATCAGACTGCTGCCAGTGGTCGCCGTATTTAGTCAGGGGACGTATTTCACCGACGTACAAACACACACCAGCTCGCCGGAGCACCGGAGCTGGTCAGCGGTGGGGAGGTCTCAGGAGCACAGTCTCCGGTCTGATACAGCAACATGCAGTTTATTCAGCTCGCCGAGCACCGCTGGCGATCAGCAGTGCTGTTCCTAAGTGTTTTTAACTGATTTACAGTTCGGCAGTGTTCGGCTCGATCCTTATGTAGGACGTCTCTTCCTGTGACGGCACTCTCGCTGTTTTCTGCGCACGCTGCCATGTTGATATTGTCAGAGAACTAGTGGAGGGAGGGGGAGACGAATAGAGCTGTAAAGCGCTGTAAAGAGGACAAATCAGAAACCCCCTGGAAGAAGTGGGTGTGTGTTTGCCTGTGTCTCATTTGCATATAAAGGGACCATGCATGAAAACCGAGCGTTCTGAAAGGGGCGGGTTTAGCAGGGTTATTGAACTACTATGATTCTTCATCCTTATGGTATTTTGACCAAAGCATGTCACTGACATGTTCATTAGGACACCAGGGAACTATTTTAATGGGGAAATAGGGTATAATATGTCCCCTTTAAAGTATTTTCTTTTATCCCCTCTCGCTCTCAGGCGTTCCTGCCTCTGCTGAAGAAAGCTGCGTCCACTGGAGGAGCAGGTGGTTCGAGGAGCATGAGCATCCAGAGAGCAGCTGTGATTAACATGTCCTCTCAATTGGGCTCCGTGGAGCTCAACTGGGGGGAGGAAGCCAAAGCCATGAGTTGGTACCCCTACAGGACATCCAAGGTAGTGCACACTGGGATGGAAACGTGTGTAGATGGTACAATTTTCCCTTTCACCAAAGAACCCATTTACTCACATATTCATCCACCATATATATAACAGGATTCCCATGACAGGATTCCCACGGGTCCTTAAAATCCTATAAAGTAAAACGTACTGCATGTTATGGTTATTAGATTATTCAGTATTTCAATAACAAAAGTATGGAACATAATTTGGTCTGTGCATAAATATTAGTCTCTAATATTAAATCTCCCTCCTGCTTGTCATATAATATGTCATATAATCATTCAGCTGAAGTTACTCAGGCAACAACTGTTATAATGAGATAACGCATCAAAGTGATGTTGTAGATTACACTGTCATTTACAGTATGATTTGATAGAGACGCTAACGTTATTTAAATACATATGTTGTATTTCTGTTGTTACTGAATAGACCAGGTAAGAAAACCATACAACACAATAAAAACAATAAGATTCGCTATCATACGCGTCTATGATCTATACAATAACAATATACTTAAGTAAAACGTCGGGGCCACCGTAGCGCTCAGGTAATGGAGGGGGTGAGCAGATGAGCGTTCCTTCGTTGTAAATTTCAGCCTTTCTTCTAGATGTCGCCTGAAACGACCAACTTCCCCTTTAAGCTGTGTCGGCACATTCAGTCTTTGAATTTGACGGAATTGGTTCTGGAAAGCACTTAAATTTGATGTCAACCAAGGTGTGGGATCCCTGCTATGAGCAGAGCTTTTCCTCTCACACATCTATGGGTTGTACTTGGAAAATTACATCTTCCGACTACAACTTAGAACGCACCATAAGAGAATAAGAGTTTTAAATAAAACACAAAACTATTGTCAGAAATCCACTCTAAATTGATATGGAGCAGGGGTCTCGAACTTAAATGACCTTGGGGCCACTAAGCATCTAGTATAGCCAGTAGGGGGAAAAAGGATACATAGTATTCAATTAGAATTTATTTATGATGTCAAATTGTATTACAGTATATGTATAACTCAAAACATACAGAACTAATTTGACATTAAGTGGTGGACCTTGTGATATTGATTGGAGGGCCATATGTGGCCCACGGGCCGTGATTTTTGAGAAGAATCAATCAATTTTTACAATGAAATACTTTAGTGTACCAGTGAATTTGACCACTCCCTTTCCCAGTCAGAAAACTACGATGGTAGCCTTCACACACCAGAAGTTATGTGAACTCTCTCCCACCCTCTCTGCCATTTCCTTTTTATTCTTTGTTAGTTTAAACATTATATGAGTTATGTCCTGTCTGAGCCTTTTTCATACCAGGAAACAGGAGGATTGTCATTCTTTCAAAACATCTCAAGCATGTTGTGGCTGTTTTGACTGATCAGGCTTCTGTAGAAACATGTCGGATCAAGGTGGAGCTTCAACTGAAGTACACGTACAACAGCTACAAAAACCCCAGCAAAAAATCTCCAGAAAGATAATACACTTGTGGGTGGGTGCAGTCAACATTTGCCAATCAATCCTAACCCTAAATATTACAAGAACGGTATACCTTGAAAGTATGTAACAGATTTACTCTGATTCTGATGTGAATATTGTTTATTTAAAAAAAAAAAAAGGTAAATAAAAGTAAGTTATAAGATGTTATGTCGTCTATATGTATATAAGATAAAATAACTTAAAACTAGTTTGACAAGGAGTCACATCGAAGTGATCAAAGAAATATTAAAAATATTATCTGTTAATCTGTCAATTATTTTCCCAATCAATGGAGTACTTGTTTGGTCCAGAAAATGTTGATCACTGTTTACCAAACCTGGAAATGATGACGTTCCCGAATGTCTTGTTGTGTCCACGAACCAAAATGATTCTGTTTGAATTATCTGGAGCAAAATAACCCTGAAAATCATGCTGAAAAATCATACTCCCAGTAATTTATAATCAAAATAGTTGACGATTCACTTAGTAATCGATTAATGATCGAATTGTTAGTTTACAGCCCTATAGATTGTATATATTAATGGTTAACATTTCTGTTGATCAGTTGCTGGAATTTTGTTCCCTTTCCTTGTTTGGGCTTGTGCATTTTTCTGTATGGTAACTATGGTATTTTAATTTTTGCCTCCTCAGTGTGCTTTAAACATGGTGAGCCGCTGCTTGGCTCTAGACCTGGAGCCTGCTGGGATTCTCTGTATGGCCATACACCCAGGCTGGGTCGCAACTGACATGGGGGGGCCACAGGTACGACTGCACGGTCTCTCTGGTTTGATATGATGTGTAATTATTAATTCACCAAACCTCTCTTATCAAAATTATATTAGGTGTATATTTGTCAATTATCATGTTTTATGTTGTGACTAGGGTCAAACATACACCTGTAATGCCTCCAAAACACTACTAGTGGGCAGTGGAACACACTTGGGGAAGCACTGACCTAATGTGTTCAGTGTACATCTGTGTTTCCAGGCTCCGTTGAGTCCCGAGGAGAGCGTTTCGGCCATGCTGTCTGTGATTGGTGGCCTGACTGCAAAGGATCATGGGTCGTTTCTGGGTATGACTGGTGAGGTGCTGCCCTGGTGACTCTCCCACCATCACAGTCTCTGACTATCCAAAGAAACACCATGCATTCTTTAATCTGCGGGAATCTGACTCGTGTAGCTCATGATATTAGAGCAGAGTTTTATGTTGTGCACCATTTTACGTCGGAAGTCGGAACTGGGATTTCGTTATTTGTTTTGCGCACACCCCGCCTACCAAGTGAAGGTACTATACTGTCGAAACGCAAGCTTGACCCTTGGCTTTACCATTCCAAACTGTACTGTTTGTTTTGCTCACATCAGCAGTGTAGCAACATGTCCACAGTTAAAAAAAAAAGCTGGATATATGATAATAATCAACGTAATTTTAAGTACGTTGACGTCAAATACTTAATTGTAACTAAAAAATACACTGTGGAACATTTTTTAGATGTCTATTTGACATGATCAAACGTAGATAATAACAGGTCAACACATTTTTATTATTTCAGTTTCATTGCTGTCACAGAACTTGGGGAAAAAAATAATTTTATGATACTTAAAAAATAATTGAATTGTAGTTCTTGTATCACTGCTGTGCTTTCTCATTTGCTTTGTATTTTTCTACTTAAAATGAAAACCTTTAACGTGACCAAATTATTAGGAACAATAATGTGTTTAAAAGTAGTTTTACAGCTCCAGATTCTTTCACTCATCATGTATATCTTCAACTCTAATTCATGTGTTCATCACATTTATCAGTAGTGATGATAAGACAACCGTGCATGTCACTCAGGGAAATGAGATTTTTCTGTGCTTTTTATGGGCTTTAGGGTGGATTTACAAATATAAAACTCCACAAATTTAAAAATATAGAATATGAAGATCTATAAATGACTATGTCTTGAGGTGTCCTGTGAACAGTTTTACAGGCTTCTCTTTTACCATTGTGGTCTGACGGGAAATTGCTTTTTGGGCCACATTAGTATTTTTTGTTGCAGTACCTGGAGTGGCCACTGGAGCAATTATACAGTTCTTATCGTACATTAATGGTTTTTACTATTGACGCGGCCATCTTTTGTGAGAAATTCCGACTTCCGGCTACAAGTGGAACGCACTTCTAGTGTCTAATCGCTGAATGGTGTATGTTTGTAAAGATAATATTTACTACCTAATGAACAAAAATGATGTATTATCTCTTGATCTGAGCACATTGTCATGCTGTAGTTTTTAGGGTAATGCACTAGAAAATACAATAAATTTACACCATAAATGTGTGTTTTTTTATTTGTTTGTTTTTTTTGTTACTTTGAGTTGGATGAATTCATCCATCCATGTTATTTCTTATAATACTATAATTAGTGTTTCAAGTGTTTGTGCAGCAATTTCAGGTGAGTTTACATTTCGATTTCTCTTTAACTGACAACATATGACTCCAAACTGTTGCCATCTTTATTATGATCTTATTTTCCTTATCAAAGCTTTTTATTTTTTGATTTTATGAATCATTTGTATGACATGTTGACCTTTAAAACCCTGTTTTAAACCAGGAACCTTTTTTAAAAAAAAAAAAAAATATATATATATATATATATATATATATATATACATATATATACATTTTACTTCCTTATTCTTGAAATGACACGTTTGGGTTATATAGTTTGCTTTGTCTTTCAACGAGATGGTGGGACACAATGCTTGCACTGCTGCAGGCACCGTCTTAGGGACGTTTTCCTTTCTGTGACACATACCTTACCTGTCAGCTGTTGACAAAAGGTGACGAGTCTGTGATGATGATGATGATGACGACAAAAAGCTCTCAGGACAAAATGGTCTTTCGAGTCTTTGTGCCACGACTATTTCTTTATCTCTGACACTTTACCTGCTGCTTTGGTTACAGTTCAGTGATAACGTGGAGCTGGCGTTGACCAGGAAACGTTGTAAAAACGCAAAGTTTCAAACCTCAATGCAGTGGATTTCAATTCATTGTTATTTCAATGGGAGTTTTGTGAAGTATAACAGAGAAATGCAGCCATATTCAGGAGTTTTGCAACACGGTAAGCAGCTGTCTGAAGGCCAAAGCTGGGAATAGGAACCTGGAAAAAAAACACCAATAATTTATGTTTTCATTAAAGTCATAATTTGTGGGAATTCATGAATGCATCTTACGTACTTTTTACTATTTTGCTTGTATTTTTTTGGTTTAATCTCACAGAAATACAAGAAAAATAACACAAAGGTCTGAGTAAAGCTGAAAATACACAATATCTGTTTAAAAGCCAAAGAACAATGACTTTACTTCATTTAAATAATGAACAAGGTGTTATGCCTTTACTCAACTTTATCAATGTCTTCATGTTTCATCATAATTCCTATTTTATTTCCCTTTTAAATTATGTAGTAATTTGTTTTGTTTTTTTAATGCAGTTGTTAATATATTTTAAATGTATATAATAAACTATGGGGCTGTCAGAAGAAGACGGTCTGAGGTGCTCCAACATCTTTAGAACCAGTTTGTCCAGAAGGAAGTCACATGGTGCCGCACAGATGGGTGTGTGTGTGTGTGTGTGGGAGGGAAGAGTTTGCAAACAGTTATAAGATAAGGTGTTAATTTGTGTTTCTCTCGCAGACCAGGTCTCACAGCGTGCCTGCAAAGCACGGAAAATACACAAGGACGAGGATGAGCTGAGGTTTTTTTCAATACAGGTAAATGTCTGTCTTTTACCATTAGCTAGTTGTTAAAAATTCATTTTTATTCCAGTCATGGAACTTTATTTGTATGTTTTTGTGTTTTTTTTGTAATGTTAATCATATTTTGCATGACATGGATTCCAACATAACTAATTTGTCACATGCACAGAGATACCAAGACAAAAACAAAACCTAAATTGTTAAAAAAATTTAAGTAAATTAAGTGATTTCAGGTGCAAGGAGGGAAACAAGGAAACCATCAGATTCCTGGGATGATATTTACAGTTTAATGTGAGCTTGTGTGCAGGTGACAGAGGAATTGCAAGAATGTTCATATTGCTGTGTGTGTAAGGCAAATGCAGGTCAATTTCTGATAAGAACGGTTGTGAATTTAACATAAGATAACGCTTTATTGTCCATTTGTACAGAAAATTGTCCTGCATCACCATCCTGACTGTCCGTATCCTTATACACCTTACACAGAGTAAACATAGACATCAGGTTGATTCAGGATCAGCGAGAATAGGCACATGTCACATGCCAACGTTCAGAAATCATGTATTGCTGATACTGTGGCCGTTTGATGGTTGAAGCTGTACTATTCTGACCAGAAGGTCCACAAAGCCACCACAAAACCTAATGATCCTCTCATGTATTCCAGATTCTATGTTTGCCAAGACATGTGAATAGACCACATGGAGGCAGGGAGTCATGGTCAGCTGTTGTCGGCTGAGCTGAACATGCCGTTCTCGGACTCAGTCAAGTACATCCTCCTTGGCACCTCCGTGGCTTTACTCCTTGTGGCTCTGGGCATCTTGACGTGGCAGACCTTCAGATACTGCAAGACGCGCAACACATACACCCGGCAAGCTAGAGGTGAGAACAGGGAGACGGATATGCTGTGTTTCCATAAAGGATATGGTTCAGTTTGGTACAGTACGATGCAGTTTGGGTAAATCCCTGGGTCCGGCTTGCGTTTCGTGATGTCGTTCCAGTGCAACAACACGACACAACGGACAACAATAGAAGACATCCAGCAGCTCTTTTTTTTTTTCCTGCTCGGTTTGTGACTTCAAGCGTTGACTTCCATCACCAAACACAAGGGAATGACATTTTTCTGTCGCCCAATCAGGAAAGACTGTTGTGGGTGAAGCTGGTCTAACTCCACCCTCTCTGGTACCCCAAGGGAAGAAGGTTCCAAAGAATGGAACGGTTGGGGCTGTTTATTTTGGTACTATTCCTAATGGAAACGCCAATAAATACATAAATGTAATATACTGTATGAAACTGAAGTGTTCCACTCAATGGAAACACGGCTTTACAGTTCAGGTTAGATGATGTACGGTGTCTGACTAAGTAAAAGTCATTAATAAGAAACACAAACCTGTCTGATTTCTGCTCTAGTCCACAGTGACGTGCTGTATCTGGACGAGAAGCCAAGGACGGCAGAAAATTACTCAGCTGCTCCAAGTTCTAAGGTAAGAAGAGGTGGAGACCACGTTCACGTTCTGGTGAAAGCAGATTTAAGTCCTGAGAGAAGAGTCAATTAGAAAAAATATGTGGCACAGACTGTAGAAATGTGATGATAAAGTTGGAAAATTGTTATGCGCCACAGTTGTACTGGACAGATGTAAACGAAATCAGACACAGGACAATGCAGCCATAAAAATGAAGTCCATAAAATACATTCAACTTTCTCAGCGGCTTAACCAGTCCATCCTAGGGGATTTATTATGGTTATGAAGTAAGAAAAAAACAGAAGACCTGACACTGGTGGTGGTAACAGGGGCCCGCGAGGTCAATGGCAGAGTTAAAATAATATTAGTTGTTACTGGAATGGCAGAAAAATGAGGGATGAGCTGATATAATATTCAGCATTGGTCAAAAATCCCTGGATCTGATTTAGCTGAGTCATGTTGTGAGCTGTTTTTTCCCCTTCTTATAGGAGAAGAATATTTTTACACAGTTGGAGAATTATGTCTTTGAAATTGCTTGAAAAATGGTCAATTGTCAATTTAGTTTTAAAAAGTGGGAATTGGAGGAGTGAAGCCAGGGATCAAACCACTGACCTTCTGGTTAGTGGATGTCTTACTATGCTTCCTTAAATGCAGTCTCTCTCCTGAAACTCTGTGACAAATACTGAAGCAAAGGCACGGCTGGAAAACTGGTAGAACTGGAAAAACCACAGAAAAAATAAAATTATTACCAACCAGGTGACATTTCAGGGCCAGGTTGGTAATAAAGAGGATTTTCTGGTCCTAGCAACTGGTGTGTGGTTTTGCACCAGGTCTTTATTGAAACTGGATGTGTTTGCCTTTGCACTCCCTCTGTGTAAAAACCTGAGAGAAGCTGCTGCCTTTTCACCGAGTCTCGTATGCTTCAGTGAGTGAATCTGCTTTAAAAACTCTTAAAAAAGGAAGTAAAAAGCCATGTTGTGCTTTATGTGTATTCACTATTCTGTGGGTGTTAATTTTATTTGGGTCGGTAAGAACGCGAAGCTCTTGTTTACAGAGTGTTGGAAGTGTTTTAAAACATCTTTTATTACATATCACGCCCTCTGTTCAAATATTAGCTGTGTAATTAAAATATCAAATTAGCTACATCACTTGATGTTTTTAAATTGGTGGCCTCCAGAGACAGAGAGTGTGTGTGTCTACTTGTATTTGTATTTGTCATATTTAGTGTTGCACAAGACTTTTTTTTCTGGCATAAATGCTCACCTATGAGGACCAGTAGTCATCACTGAGACCAAAACCTGCTCCCAATGAGGCAGAACCTGATTTCTGAGGACCTGGTTAAGTTTGGGGTTAAGATTTGGTTGTAGTTAGGTTAGATAGTTACGCAATGACAGTTACGTAAATGAACGCAAGTCAATGCAGTATCCTGAGAAGAATAAAAAGATCATCTTAACAGGTTTGTAAGCAATGTAGGTGAGATAAGGAAGGACATAGCATTTTCTGAGTCTCTCAGTCTATGTCTCTCTCTCACATGATCTTTTTTATTTTCACAGCTCTAATGGTGACGTCATTTTATTGAGAGACATTAATCGGGACGCGTTCAGCTGCAGGTGTGCGCTGAAACAGAAATTGACTCCCATTTCTCACAAAAACCATCAGACTGTGTGTGTCATCTTACCCTGTCACACTGACACTTTACTCGTCCCACAAACCTTTGTTTGGCTAAAAATATACGAATAAATAACAAAATTCACAAGTTCACAGGCATAGTTAACTGGCATTTTTTTTATTTGATGCAAAATAATAAAATCTCAACATATTTGTACTGTGATACCTAATCACTTGATAAATCTCGATTAGTGATAGTGGGGTTGAAGTCCTTTGGCTTTGTCTTTGAGTTTGAGGACATCAGTTTGGTTTTGTCTGCAAAGCGTTAAAAGCAATTTGAAATTTGGAGAGAGCCAGGTCTGGAGTGAGTGCTGAGGTGAACACAACTGTGTCATCAGCATAAAAAAATGGAAGTTGGCCTGGGAAACATTATGAGCAATATAGTTCATGTAAGTAAGGAAAAGAAGCGGCCCAAGGACAGACCCCTGTGGAACGCACTTGGCTACTGCTAGTGAGGTTGGGATTAGACCATCTGCTTGCACACACTGAGCTCTTTGTGAGGGGTAGTTCTCAAACCAGCTGCAACATAATGTGTATTGTGTGTGTGTGTGTTGTCCAGGTGGAGGAAGTTAGCACTGAGGTCCTCAAGCTGAGTCGCTGTTTGCCTCAGGTCCCTATTGCCTCCACAGACTCCAGCCACACAGGAGAGGTGGAGGAGCAGGGCAGCATTAAGAAGGTAACAGACTGTGACTGTGACTGTGACGCTTTTCCACTACACAGTCACGACTCAGCACGGCACTTTTTTTTGCTTTTCCATTAGCGATACCTGTAGCAGTACCTGGTACTTTTTTTAGTACCTGCCCTGCTCAGCCGAGACTATGTGTGACGTCATCAGACTGTCAGCCACTGATTGGTCAGAGAGTGTCGTCACTGGAAGAGTCATGAGCGCGACGTGTCGGACAATGCCGAACTGTACATCAGTTAAAAAGACTTAAACATTCTGTAAACGTGCATTAATGTCCAACATTTAGCAAAGGAAATGTCTAAAATCTCAACATTTAACAAAGGAGTCTGGCGTATTTAACAACAGCACTGCTCCGAGCCGCATCACAACCCCTTCGGCTGTATTTTAGTGACTATGCTCCAGTCATGCAGGAAGTACTGAGTACTTATCTTTTTAATTAACTGATTTTAGTGATTCAGTTACACCGAAAACAACAACAATTTCATGTCAACCAAAGTGTGGGAACCCTGATGGTCCTAATAATTAAAATTCTGGTCATTTGCAACTGTTTCTTGCTGTTCAACTTCTTATGTGTGTTTGGAAGTCTCCCCTTTTCTCCAGTAGCGTGGCGATCAACAGAGATCAGTCACTGAAAATAAACCACTTAAAGCAATACCACTTAAGTGTGTGGCGTATGCCCTTAACCTGGATGTTCTTGTGGCAGGTGGATGGATCGCTGCGGTTCTCTGTCCACTATGACCAGCCGCAGTCCCGTCTGGGGGTCACCATTTTGCAGGTGAAGGGACTTCACTGCCAGACCGGTGGCATCCAGCCCTTTGTTAAGGTGCGAGTCATGTGGGCAGGATCGCGACGAGTGAAAGTGGCAGACTGCAAGGATGAGGAGGTAAACAATCAGCCGCCTTATCTCGTGAGGGACCCTGTGATTCCAACCATTGTCTTGTAAACTGCATTGTTACCATTATGTATTACTACTGTTGTTGGATGACATAGCCAACCCTTGTCCCCGTCCTCTCCGCTGTGTCTGTCTTAGGGTGAGGGGGCGTCGCCGGCTCTGTGGACAGTGTTGCAAGAGTGGCAGACTCGCATCGTCAAAGGCATCTGTAGTCCTTTATTTGGAGAAAAGTTCAGCTGCGTCCTGGAACAGGAAAAAGACATGCTTCAGTCCATCAACCTCAGGATGGAGGTCCTGCAGTACATCACTCTCACTGTACCCATAGCTCTTAACATATATATATATATATATATATATATATGTATATGTATGTGTGTATATATATATATATATATATATATGTATGTATATATATATATATATATATATGTATATACATATATATATGTATATGTATATACATATATATGTATATGTATATACATATATATATATTTTTTTTTATTATTATTGTTATTGATTTTTCTTTTTTTTTAACATATTTTAACCATAAAAGGACCAGAGAATGTGCTGTAACTAAGTGCTTTTGTCCATTTTTTCAGAATAACTTACCATATCTGGCAGTTATTTGCAATTGACTCCATTTACTCCAAAATACTGAAATACTGATACTATACTGAAGAAGGTTAATTTAGAAAAACACTGCAGTTGTAAATGAACAACATATTTTGCGTGTTAAATCTGAAAATGGAGAACATTTTCTGAGTCTTGAGTCCAAAAAATGGTCGTCCTATGTACTATGGTCAGAACATTTACCGAAATACCACAGATATACATACAGTGCAGTATAATGTGTGTTTCTGGAAAATAAATTGACCGCCATGTGTTTGTGTGCATGATCTCAGGTGTGGGACTTTGACAAATTCTCCAGAAACACATTGTTGGGACATGTGAGAGCTCCTCTAGGGCACCTCAACATCTCCGACCCTCTGGAGCTGCACGAGGATCTACAGATTCCCCAGAAGGTACAGTTGCACTTCACTGTACCTACAATGTGTCTACAATATCAGGTTCCCTTTTCCTCTCACTGGTAGCAAATGATAGATGGCACGGGAACTTTTTAACAGTCTTTATGAAGAGCTAAAATATATAAATATACAGAAACCAGCGTTTCCACTGGACGATGTATATTGTCAGGCATAGAAACTGAAAATGGTGGGTAAAGAAGGGAAATGTGTTTCTGTCTTGCTGTGGAACCTTATGCAAAACTTTAATAGAGTTTGAGTTCAACTAAACTGTTCCTTTGAATCACATCGTAAAAGTACATTATGCTGCGGTCGCTGTGTGTGAACAGGATCTGGTTGGAGAGGTGCTGCTTTCACTGAAGTTTCTGCCCACATCTCAGAGGCTGGAGGTCGGTCTGCTGAAGGTCAGAACAGTCCTCACTAACACAGGCTCTGACAGCGGTAAATAACTAACACCTACACAAATATCAAGCCATCACAGGTCCAACAGGTATTCATATTTGAATGTATTTGCCTTCATTGTGTTGCACAGCCCTTTATGCCAGGATCAGTGTCCAGTGCAATCATTACAAGCTTGGCTACCAGAAGACCTCAGCAGTGTCCCGGGACCTGGTGACCATCTTCAACGAGGTGCTCATGTTCTCGCTGCCCGAGTTCCCCATGGAGCAGTGTAAGATTCTGGTTTCTGTGTACGAGACGCACACAAGCTGGAAGTCCACCAAACACTTGATGGGACAGTTGACTGTGGGGAAGGAGAAGGGCTCAGAGGACAAGCACTGGACCTTGATGATGCGCTCAGTTCGCCAGCCAGTAGCAAAGTGGCACTCCCTTCTGATCTGAGACACGCAGCACCAAAAACCCTCTCCTGAAAAAGCCCACCACTTTATACCAAGCAATAGATTATTTTTTGCATCATATTTATGTTTTTATTGTGAACTATACATTGTTCCATGTCAACAAATGACACTTTTATTGTGGAAAAGGTGTCACAAATATTGTTATGGTGAAATAATTTTCAACTCATATCGCCCACCCCTACTGAACAGTTCCTTTTCCCCACAAAGTTGAACTTATTTTCACTTGATCGGCCCCCAACCAACCAGACTTGACGCTCAGTGTCCCCCCAGGTTATTTGAGATTGAGACCCCTGGTTTGATTTCTAGCGAAAGTGTCATTTAAATTTAAGACAGTGACTGAAGCACCATAGCTAAACACCCACAACTGTGGGCTACAGCTGAAGTATATAGTATGTATTATATTATATATATACTATATATATTTATATGGGCCTCTGTAAAACAAGCGCCTTGCCTGAAGTAAATATAAAAGACTTAAAGACTTATACTAAAGCTAGAAACATTTTAAAGCAATTATATACATATAAAACATACTTATGTGTAGTATATTCAGCTTCTTTCCAACAAACCACTCTTAATGACCCGGTAATGTAGCAGAAAACCCTTAACTTAAGTTGTTTTCCCCACTTACTAAAATGAATTCTCTATGCCCTTAAAATAAAAAGGGTTTCGTGACACTTTGGAGCTTCCTTGTGGATGCTAAACATTAACACATTCTTATTTTAAATAAGACACGCCCATGTAATCTACATTTTCTTAACCAAGGCAAACAGAGATGGCAGATTTCGCCCCTTTCACGCAAGAAGCCTCTGCCGGCCTATATAAGTAATAAACTCTGTGGCACAACAGTAGAGTGTCTGACTCCAGATCAGAATATCGCTGTTCAAATAAGTTCATTCAATGATCAAGCAACAATAGTATTTAAAGTGCAATAGGCAGAAAAAAAGAGTGCTGGGAAAGTGGTGATGTCATCAGTAAACCTCACCACTCCTCTCACCCATAGATATATATAAAGTGTCAATGTCTCGTCTGCGCTGCTGGCCAATGGAGTTGAACGTCCGCACAGGGCGGCCATCTTGCCACAGTCAGCTCGCTGACCCATAACATGTGTTGTCGTGGTACATGGACTTTTTAAATAACCAGAACTTGCTCAGGGTTTCTACCGATTTGGTTTGTTATAACCATGGGCTTCAAATAACATTAAACAGAACAGAAAGGTGCAATGAATACACACACACACACACACACACACACACACACACAAGGTATGTGAAGTCAATATATGGGCTACTAAAACTCAGGATACAGAATGGCATGAGATGTATGTATACTTTTATAATAGGAATATTACTAATATAATAAAATAATTTATTTAATAATTATTACTTATTTAAACTAATCATGTAACGATTCAAATTATTGGATTACATTGGTAATATTCCTATTAAAGTCATTTGAATTATTACATGTTTAATTTAAACAAGTAATAATTCAAATTATTGGATTATATTAGTAATATTCCTATTATAAAGGTATACATATACCTCATGCCATTCTGTATCCTTGATACAGAATGAGTTTTAGTAGCCCATATGTTGATTTAACATAAATACCTGTGTGTATATATTCATTGCATCTTTCTGTTCTGTTTAATGTTATTTAAAGCCCATGGTTATAATTATTCATAAGTGTCATAATAACTACATCTCTGACGTTTTAAACAAACCACACCGTTTGAAAATCGGTAGAAAATTGAGCAAGTTATGGTTATTTAAAAAGTCCATGTACCACTACAACACATGTTACGGTAGAGCGAGCTGACTGTGGCAAGATGACGTTCGACACTCCGCCGTAAGACATCTACGCTTTATATACTGTATATCTATGGTTGTAGCTGCTGAGATGCAGAGCATCCACCGTGCCAGAGGGGGAGCTGCGTATCTGAGAGCCGACGTGCTCATTACGTCACTTCCAGGTACCTGGCCAATCACAGGACAGTAGGAAAGCTCTCGCTGGCTGGCCAATCACAACACAGTCCGCGTTCTGGGGGCGTGATTTTGATCTGAAACAGCGCGGCTGACGAGAGCGTCAGTGAGGAGATATTTCGATCGGCTCGTTTGCAGCGACTAGGAGTTTTTTCACCATGAAAACAAGTTAATATATGTAAGTAGACCTCCATAAGTAACACATATGTGCGATACAAGCATTCAATGTTACTTTAAAAGCTATGTTGTTATTATTCTGCCTCCATTTTGGTTTCGGTTTGAATGTTATGGATAATTGTTTGTGTCTATGAAAGTCTAGTCACTTTGCTATGTACGGAGCTCCCCCTACAGTTTCGGAGTAAATTATTTTAATATTTTTACGAGACCACCATAAACATCAATGTTCGCCACTGCGGTGATCACCCGTGTGTGGTCCCTCATTCGGTCAGACAGTGGTCTCCTCCGACAGCGGTCTTCTTTTTCGCCAGCTCTGCCATGATGAACTTCTAAAATAACGCTATCGCTGCCTTGATCTTACAGCTGAGGATTCTGAGGACTCGCAAGGCTGGTTCTTCACTAACAGACAGTAGGGGGCAGTAATGACTTCTCCCACGCTCCCCACAACAAGACATGTAACCATCAAAGTGACTCTGAAGCTGTTCAATTACGGTAAAACTCCTGCTTATTTACACTAATAATATATAGTAAAGATTAGTTTGTTTTCTTGTTTCTGTCATTTGTGAAGCCCTTTGGTTGTCCCCCTTGTTTTGACAGATGTAATATAAATAGCAGAGCTTTTAAATATGCAGATGGTGACATTAATACCAATTCGTTTTAGGTTAAATAGTGCTTTAGCTTTAAAAGACTCATTAAATGGACTGCAGGATGTGCTGCCACCTGCTGGCTCATGCTTGATAAAGCAGAAAACTTCAGAGTCTGTGTTTTTCTACCTAAGGCTGAAATAAACAGGAAGTCCTAATGGAGAAAATTACTTTTGCATTGTTGATGTGTTCTGTTTGTTTTCATCAAATCAATCATTTGGTCAGTGAAATTGGATGACAACATCACACATTCATCATTTCAAGTATTTAAGAACGAATAAAACCGCAGCTTCACTTGTCCATTATAATGAAAGCATCCATTATTTGTTTGTAAATGTAACCGTTTAGAAGCAAGATAATTATATTCATTTTGTATAATAGAAATAAATGTATTATTTTGTGAATACACTAGAGGGCGCTGCAGGACCACAAGTGTAGAGTACCCGCGATAATAAGGAAGATGTCAATTAACCATATTTTAATTGAACTTTTACAACAGAACTATCACAATATGAAAAAGGTCAGAATGTCCTAGACTATATATTAGTACACAGTCAGTCCGTGTACTGCATACATCTAATGATATTAGTATTACGTATCATCTCATAATTATGGGATATTATGTCAGAATTATGACTTTGGCTGAAACTGGCTTCCATAAATAACACAAGTTCGAAAAGTTTCGAACATTATTAAACGCCGTAGAAGACTTCTTTCTTTCTTTCTTTCTCGTCTGTCTTTTCTGTCCCTTCTTTCTCTCTTATACATGTAAACAGAAGTTTGAATGTAAACAGTGATACAAAGAAGAAAGAAGTTGTCAGGTCAGATTAATGAAAGACGTATTTATTTATTCTGCCAATGAACTGTCCTAAATGTTTTTTTAACTTTAACATTTCCATTTAAATTGTTTTTTATTATTTAGTAAATTATTCAGCATACTTTAATCTATACAGCACAATGTTGAGAAACTTTCTTCTTATCAGTTTGTGTCAAAGTTGGTCGTGCAACCAGCAGGGGGCGTCACAGCCACTTCACCCCGTCAGCCTCAGTGTGACATTCTCCTTTTATTCTGCTATTTTTTTTCCCTTAAATTAATAGAAAATGGTTCTTTATTGTTTTCATAGCTTTGAAAAGTCGCCAGATTCTTGGCACTTTAACTAAATTCATAATTCACACTTTTAAGAATTGGATTGGATTTGTGAGCAATAAGTTAAATGTTCATTTTTATTATTGTTGTAGAGCTGCAGCCAACGATTATATTCATAATCAATTAATTCTCTCGATTAATCGAGTTAATTAACCGTTTGGTCCATGAAATGTAGGAAATTTTTGATCAGTGTTTTTCAAACTTGGAAATGATGATGTTCTCAAATGATTCAGTACCACCAAGCACATTTCCAGAAACACAGATGAATATTAATTTAGAGCTAAAACTGTAAAAATTAGTTTTAAATTAGCACTACTTAATCCAATTAATTCATTTCAGCATTTGGATTTACAGTGTGGTGTAGTTTTTGAACAATTTATTTTATTATTTATTTTAAAAATCTGTCACTGGTCTAAAATCCCCCTGATTTTCAGAAGAAACACTGACACCCTGTGGTATAAAATTAAACTGCACTTTCATTGTGATTTTTAAAATCTATTTTTAGGTTATTTATTTGAATATGAAATTATATATTATGAAAACATCCTTGAAAGTTTTGCTTTGTAAAATACGATTTATAAATTCAAGACCATTGTCTTACTGTGGAGACAAAATATGAATATTAATTATTAAACAGGTGCATTCATAGTGCAATAAAATGTCTGTCTTCATTTAAAAAAAACAAACAAACCACAAGTTCTGTCCTGTGTTTAAATGTTAAATGTCGTGTACTCACTTTAAAATATAAACAATTAATATATTGTGAATAAATTACACTTCTCTTCTGAATTAATGTGGAAACTTTTATTGAAAAACTGACAGTAAACCACAGGCATGATTTAAACAGTCGATCAAACAAAAACAAACTTGAAATGATCTTAAAATTAATATGAAAACTGACAGATGAGTCTGTGTGATCATTTATATTGATTTAATTTCAACTCATAATTATTAAGAAATGATGAAGAACTTGATGAAAAAGTAAAAGCATATGACGATTAAATGATTAAAAACATTAAATCAAAAGTCTTTGACACGTGCGATCGCCGACCACACAAACATAACAACAATTATAACAATAGTGGTAATAATAATGATATATACTTAAATGCACTGGCAAAACAGCAGAATGTACTGTAGCAGCAGAAAAGGCACAGTGGAGTTTGTTTGGAGACGTGAAAAGCTCGCCCTCTACTGGCCATACGGTGGCATCTTACGTGACTCCTAATAACTGTACCTCTTTCACGCTGCTGTCGGAAAAAAACACGTTAAAAAGTGTGAAATAGCTCTGTATTCCAACACCTGTCACGTGACATGTGGTCACTCGTCAGTCTCAAAGAGTTAAAGGAATCTTAAATTAAAAACTGTTTTTACCAGCGCAGTTGCCGTTGAAAGGAAAATGACTCAAATGTACATAAATAAAGAGGGAAAACATAAGAAATATCACATAAAGAGTTTAAAAACAGTCGAATTGTATCTTTTTCCCCCTCCAAATCTACACTGATATACTGTGTTGCCTCATCTCGTTTTTCTCATGTGACCATAAACTGTGAGGTTTATGCGTCTCTACACCTTTGACAACTTCTGCTTTCATTTCCCAAAACAAATAAAACTAAAAAACAACAACTTTACACCTCCAGACTGTCTGTGTGTTGTTGTTGTTGTTGTTCAGTTCAGTTGGAGTGAATCGAGAGAGCCACTTTGAGGCAGCCCAGCTCTTTGCCGTTGCCGTTGCCCAGGACCCCCTGGATGCGGTAGTCTCCGTTTGTCAGCCAGTACGGCAGGTCCATGTCTGGAACGTAGAAGTCAGACTGAGGGAGAGAGTACGAGCCCTGTGAGGAGACACAGACGAGGGCACAAGGTCAAAGGAAATCAATCATTACCCTGCAACAGTTCAGAGCTCGTATCGCTGTCATCGTTCAAGGTTTTGCTCAGGAAACACAAATGATTCCATTTTTATTCCTTTATACTAGTGTTATAACAACATCTTTGTTTATAACAACATCTTTGTTTCTATACTTCTATACTCTATACTATATTTTGATGGATGATTATGCACTTTTAAATATGACGTGAAGTCCAGCTGTAAAAACCACATGCATGTGTTGAAAGACGTGAAGTGGACCCGAGTTATTTTTGTATTCGCGGTGTTCACATGAAAACAATACAACAAAATCACTCTTTAATTGCGTGTTGTGTTCTTTCTCAGCAGCACAGACTCACAGCTTTGAAGGGGCAGTGGCACGGCAGTCCGTAGGTGTGCAGCGGTTCGGGACAGTCCTGACCGGGCGGGATCAGCTGGTTCAGAATAGCGCACGCGTCCTGGTAGTGACAGCTGCCCAACTCCTCCACACAGGGAATCTTCACCCAGAAACCGGCCACCTCCTTCTCCAGAGTCACGGTCACCTGGTGAGGAGAATGTGCGGTTTGATTCCACCAAAACACTTCTTTGTCTAAATACTTCAAGTTTTAAAGGTTCAATCCCCCCAAATCGACAGCAAGAAGCAGGCACAAAGTAGAATTTCCTAGTTTTTAAATACTTTCCCCATTGTTTCTGAATACTTCCTGCCAAAAATCATATTTATACATCTTTTTTTATGCAACTGTTAAACCTTAATATTTGCAGCTACATTGTCTTGCCAGAACAAAATGTTCCTAAAGTAAAAAAGAAAAACCCAAAAGGTTCTGGCTGCCTGAGACCAGATGGTCTGAAGTGTCTATTACAGGAAATAACTGTGAATAAATATGAAACATATGCAGCATAAAACACATCCTGCAGACTGGACCAACTACTTTTCTTCAACTTTCACCCAAGATCAAAACTCGGTGTTTAATTACCTGACATTTGTTTTGTGATAATAACGATATAGAAAAAAAGATTATGGTGACAAAGGAGGGGAAGCAGCGGTTGTTGTTTTTTTCTGCTGAATGCAGATTTCAGATTGGAAACTAATCCATTTTTTTGGCACTTCTTGTCTCGTGCATTATTAACTTGTATAATGATGTTAGATGATGTTTTTTAATTCAACTTTCCTCTTACTTTTGATATACTCCCCAGTTAAAGGAACTTTTACACACGTGATTTACACATTTTTTGCAGCAATGAAATGAACCTCAAATGTATTTTTCAGCAACAGGTCCAGACAAATGTCTGCGTTTAAACTAGCTGCTCGCTCACTGCACACAGACAGGACATGATGACACAAGACAAGTTTAAACTGCAGTCTTGGCTAATTCTGCGTTTATGGTCCCATTGTTGGCACAGACGTGTTTGCGCGTGTGAAATCTCACCAATGTGGAGGCTTGAAGTGTTTTTGAAGTGCATGCAAAGGGAACGCAGAGTTAGAAAATTCTTTTTTTTTATGCATGTTTTTCAAAAAATGGCTCGATGATGCATCAGAGCCACGTTTAACATAACTCCTCCTCAAACAATGTAAAGATATAGACCTTATTTGTGGCAGAAACATGGAAGTAGACGCCCAAGACACAAGTAAAATACGATCACACACTGCAGGAAAAGAAGAGTGGGATTGACATGATTACACAGAGCAATCACAAGAACCTATGGAGCTTATTTCTCCGTCTTTTATAATTGACTTGAATTCCCCCAGAGTACAGCGTTCCAGGTAGAAGGGGCAGAAAACCTAAAAGCCTTTTTGCCCAGTTAAGTTTTGACTCTCTGGACCTGCATCGGTATGATGTCCATAGAACGCAGGCCCTGTTAAATGGTTAAAATAAGATATGGATATTTTCACCATAAAACAGGGGACTTTCAGAGAGATTCATGCTCGGGGATGTGCGAGACAGATTTCGATGCACTCACTGGAAGTGGAGCGGCGAGTTCAACGTCTGTGGTCCCCGAGGCCGACGCCGTCAGGTCTCCTGGGATGGTGATGGGGTCTGGAGACAGGGCCAGAGTTTTCAGTACAGCCGGAGTATCGGGCTGCCCACAGTTCTTCCAGTCAAAACCCAGAACCTGGACAGCACACAGACAGAACACATACATCAGTTTTGGATACTTCACATCCACTTTTGAGCGATATTTTCAAAAAAAACCTAGAAGTTTAACAGCTTAAGCTTAACTTAAAACGTCTTTTAAGAGATATTAGAAAGGGGGAAATGTTCAGGATTTGTTCCCTTTATTGAACAGCTTCTGAGTCATTGTAATGGTTAAATGTCTTGTTTGCAGGGAGACCATAACAAATATGAACTCCAAAACTGTAGGGGGAGCTCTGTAGAGAAAAAGCCAAAAAAGTCACAAGACTTGCAAAATTCCACTTTTTTTTTTTACAGAAAACCACAAATCTTTTGAGTCACATTTATGAAATTAAAAATTATTATTATTCTAGTAATACACTTCTTTTTTTAATTGACCCCAGGAAAATGAAGCACAATTTGTCCACAGTGGCACAGAATCTGTATCTCAGTCTATTTAAGACAACCTCGTCTCTTTTCTTTCACTTCTTCTTTATCTGCCACAGGTTCTCTAAAAATATCAGTCGTACATCTGCAGCAGTTCTCAGATCATTACTGTGACTTCCTGTTCTTCAAATTTTTGACTTTTTGTTTTTCGGTTTCATTGGTTCATTGAACACCGACAAATGGTTAAGGGCAAAAAAACAAAACATGGTTCTGATCAGCTGCTCTGTAAATGCAACGTGAATCAGATAAAAATGAAAACACAAATAAAGAAGCATTGTTCGGTTTCGGTGCTCAACACAATGTGGAACAAACTCAACTTCAGGGAACTGAAGATCTGCTGCAGCTCACATTTCTTCGAAATCAAGAATGTCACAGACATTACACAGTTACTCTCACTATTTCCTACTAGAGTTAAGATTCCTTTTAATTTCATTTAATTTATGGACATGAAAATCCTTAATCATGTCTATGTTTTAACGATGACTTTTATCAATATAAAACTTTGTAAATATGGGCCTTTGTTACACGTGATGATGAATATTCTTTAAGGAACGGAAAAAATTACTTCAATAGTCATCATCATTAATAATTAGCTGCCAACTATTTTGATCTAAATTGGCTGTGTTGAGTCCAAATAATTAAAACAAGATACACACTTTATGAACCTTTTTAACTCCACTCCAAAGTCAATATTTAGTTAGTGTGCTTTATATATAGGTTTTTCGAGTTGGGTAATGTTTGCCCCATATACAGCTGAGTGGTTTAACAGTAAACTGTTGAATCATGTTTGTTTGTTTGTTTGTTTGTTTTGCCTACGGGCTCCTGATTTTTTTCAGCTTCTTACATTTGAATATTTGGTTACTGGTTACTTTGCTCCATAGAACAAAGAAACCATTCAAACTGAATGGTTTTGGTTTGTGGACAAAACGAAGACATTTGAGAACATTGTTATTTTTCCAGGTATAAAGAAAAAAGTGATACACATTTTCTGACATTTTACAGAACCAAACAACACATTTCTGAATCTTTTTGTATGACGTGTCAGCATTCTCACTCTCAGAATGTATTTGTCTTGTCTAATATTTACTTAGTGTGCTTTATATTTTGAGTTGGTTTCACAACGTTAATGTTTGCCCCACATACAGTTAAGAGGTTTTACAGAAAACTGTTGAATAACAAGCCCTAGGGCTGCAACAATTAATCTATACATTGATTATTAGTCAATTATTAGATTAGTCACCAACTATTTTGATCATCCATTGATCTATTTTTTGTAATTGAAAGTAATCCTGATTTTTCAGCTTCTTACATATGAATATTTGCTGGTGTCTTTGCTCGAAATAACATAGAAATCATTAAGACTGTATAATTTTAGGTTTGTAAACAAAACAAGACATGTCTGATGCAGAACGACCCCGTTCACCTGAATGGACTGTAGAGCAAGTCAATAAACTAATATTCTTTAAATCTGTTTACAGGCTTCCTCTATGTCGTAACTTAACAGATACATTTGCATGATTTACAGTCATATTTAAAAAAGCCTTAGTAGTTAGAGTCCATGAAACACATTAAAACACTGCTTATGTGAAGAAAATATACAACCAAAAAGACAGATATTTGGCAGATCATCTACATAATGGAAAAGATGACTCAGAAAATGTACTTTATTCAAGACAAGAACAGCGACAAAGACGCAGGAAAGATAGTTAATTAATAAAAATAAAAGAGTAGAAGAAAATAGGAACAAGGACGCATTGCTTTGAACGTAACTCACACTTATTTGTTCCTGTATTTTCCTATATGTTGGTTTTACACCTGTGTAAAAGGAAACACTTTGAATAAAAAATGAAGTGACTAGTATATTTGTCTAAGATTTTCTTAAATGCAAATTTACTCATATCTATGTTATGATATTGAAAAAAACCTCACAAACTGAATTAAGTAAATAAATAAATGCTGTACAAACACTAACATAAAAACACAATTGTAATTCGTACGAGCTGTGCAGAAAACTGTGTCACCACCTTCCAAATAAAATAGCAGCAGACACACACACACACTCACTCACCTTTACATGAGCGAGTCTCCTGCAGCTCACCTGAGCCACACACACACTCACAGTGACCAGCAACGACATTAGCGTGGATTTATCCATCCCGACTTTATCTTCACAGCGTAAACACACAACAGACACTCGCGGACACACAGCAAGTCAGAAATCCTCCGCAGCGTTTGTGTGAAAACCAGCGAGGACACTCTTCTAGTTACTATTCAACTGGAGACAACTACTTCCGTATTTACAGTTGAGCCGGCCCCGTCACATGATTACGTCACGTGGACGCTACTAGGAAACGGAGCTACCAAATTAAAAGACATTCGGTATGTCTCTTTTTATAATATTTTTGTTTTGAATATACCCCTTTTGTCTACTCATTCTAAAATTGTTTTCTGAAGTTCAATTCAAACAGCTGCGAATATAATTCGCAGCTTTACATATATATGAATATATATGTTTAATTTAATTTAATTTAATTTAATTTAATTTAATTTAATTTAATTGTTACATTGTTACAATTATCATTTTTAAAGAAATGTAAAGCCACAGTTAAGATTCGAATCTGTAGATTTAATTTCGAACGACAACTTCTTACCAACTGAGCTAATGAGGAAGACACGTGACTCTGGTGGAGTTTTTCGTATGGCCGTACAACTTTGCTTGCTGTACACCTCCGCTCGACTCTGCGTTGTGTTTCTGTTGTTATTTTGATGGAGGAGTGTTGTGCGGAGAGAAAGGAGTCACCAGACAAAGGGTTCAGGATCGTGAACAAGACCTCAGCCGAGCATTTATTGGACAGTCTGCTTGGACTTTCAAACACCGTGGCTGGCCTGCTAGCTCCAACACTTTGCGGGGCAAGGTGAAGTAAATTCTGAGCCAAAATGGCGCCCCCATACGGACTAGAAACCGTAAAATGACGGTGTCCTGGGAGAACGTTTTGCTTATTAAACTCCTGCCACAAAGACAGTGCAACAGCGACGCCCTGTGGCACAAATATGTAACTGCCTTACACATACCTATATTTGATTTAAATTTAAGGAAAAGCTACGTAGAGCTGACGGCGGCCATTCTGGGGTAATGAAAAACATCACAGTAGGAGAAATACAACACTTCGTTCAATTAGGTGATTATACACTTCTAAAAATATAGTTGAATTATTCTGACTTCAATTTATGCCAATTGAAGTTAATTTCTCCAACATTGTTAAAGTAAGCTATTCTTAGGTTAGCTTCACTTGTAAAAACCCACTACCTTAAGGTAGTAAGGACTAAGGAAGTAAAGTAAAAGTGAAAATATCTAAAATGACTTATGATGTCAAACTTATGATTTGGGTATGCGTTCTTTTTTTTCTTCCAGGTGGCACAAACAGGCTTATATGTAAGTATGTAAATAATGTGACATTATTTACATACATTACATTTTATTGTTAATTACTTTCATTATATGTTGGTTGTAATCATTTTAACATATTCTCATGACAATAGTCATTTTAGAATAAGGGGATATACTTAATTTTGTTTTAGCTATAGCTAAATGTTCAGCTATTAGCTTCATTTTATTCATCTGTAGCTGGCTAGCTAGTTTCAGTCACTACTGAAAATCAAAACACTTGCCACATTAAATAGTAATTCAGTAAAGCAGCTAATTCCTGCAAGTCCTGCATCCTTGTCATTGTGTGTGTCTTTGTGAGGACCAAAAAACTAATAAACCACACGGAGTGAGGGAGTTAGGGTTAGACATTTATTTGTGATGGTTAAGGTTAGGGTAAAGGCATTCAATTATGTATTAAGTATCCTCAGTAAGAATGGTGTGAGAATGTGTTTGTAGTTGCAGTATTTTTTTTTTACCTCTTAAAGTCCTTTCTGGCATAAATACAGACCTTGTCAGGACAAGTAGTTCTCATGGAGACCAAAACCTGGTCCCACTAAGGCAGAACCGACTTACTGAGGAACTGGTTGGGTTTGCGTTGAGGATTTGAATTGTGATTAGGTTCAGGAGCATTTCTGCTAATTTTCCTTTCCATGTGTTGTCACATAATCTAAGGGAAGACATTTTAATGTTATGAACACCATTATCAATGCATATTTCTGTACAATCATTTTTGAATATGACACTATCAGTGTGTCTTTATATCACCCATGGTCGAGACAGGATGAATGATGAAATAAGTAACTTTCTGAACACAATGGAAAAGTCTAAGTGAGAGCAGTCTTTAAACACTGAAGAGAAAAATTATGTAATTTCTCATTAAAAAGAAAAAATCAGAATGAAAAACAAGTGGAATTTTGTAAAACATGAAATCACATCCTACTAGAGCTGCAACTAACGATCATTTTCACGATCGATTAATCTGTCGATTATTTTCTCGATTAATCAATTAATCGCTTGGTGTTCAGAATATCAGGAAACCTTAAAAAATGTTGATCAGTGTTCGTCAAACCTGGAAATGATGATGTACTCAAATGTCTTGTTTTGTTCACAAACCAAATGATTGACCTTTAATGATTTATTTGTTATCCAGAGCAAAGAAATGAATAAAATGTTCACATTTAAGAAGCTTAAACAATCAGACATCTTGTTTTAATCATGAAAAAAGCAACAAACCGATTTTTCGATTATCAAAATAATTGCTGATTAATTTAGTAATCGATTAATCGTTTCAGCTCTACATCCTACTTTATCTTGAATAAAATAAGAACACAGACAGCAATTTGAAAGCAAAGTGGAGAAGATTTATTTTTTACAGCATTTTTCACATCATATTATATGATTAGAAATCACCAATCCAGCCAGCATGCTTTACTCGGCAGCCTCTTTTCCCTGAAAACGCAAAAAAACAAAAGTATGACTTTAAGCAGGTTAATTTCAAACACCTTCAACTTTCAGTGATTTCTCTACTACATTTTAGTCTTTGTTTATCACACAGAAATGTACCTTTCCAGAGTCACGGCTCTTGGCTCTCAGCTTGTTGACCTGGGATTCTGCGATGTCAGCACGCTCCTCAGCCTCTTCCAACTCATGCTGGATCTTCCTGCACTTGGACAGATGAACATTGGCCTGCTCCTCCTGTTGTACAATATAAAGTAATTGGTCAAGATAGGTGAGCAGAAATACAAACAATGAAATGTTACATAATATGAAGTAAATGTGATGTACTTACAGCTTCCTCAGCCTGCCTCTTGTAGGCCTTCACCTTGAGCTGCAACTTATCAACCAGATCCTGCAGCCTGCTAACATTTTTCTTGTCCTCCTCAGTCTATCATAGAAAATACACAGATTATAATGTTAATGCATTGATATAATGCAAAGTAGGAAGTATAGTATTTGATTGATTTATGCTAAATCAACCATGACCATACCTGGTAGGTGAGCTCCTTCACTCTCCTCTCATATTTGCGAACACCCTTAACTGCATCAGCACCGCGTCTCTGTTCACCCTCTACCTCTGCCTCCAGCTCACGCACCTTCGGAAAACCACATAACATGGACAAGGTTTAGAATCAGGGTGTTTTTTAAGCTTCATTATTTTTATTCATCTGAGCCAATTTCTTTCATGGTTGTCTTACCCTAGACTCGAGTTTCTGAAGCTGCTTCTTGCCACCCTTCATGGCCAGGTTCTCAGCCTCATCCAGACGATGCTGCAGGTCCTTAACAGCAACCTCCAGGTTCTTCTTCATCCTCTCCAGGTGAGCACTAGTATCCTGCTCCTTCTTCAGCTCCTCAGCCATCATTGCAGCCTAGATAATAGACCATTTAATTAGAAATGCCATGAATAAAACACAATTTAGCTCAAGTAGGATACTTAAAAAATGTAAACATACATCAGTGATGGCTTTCTTAGCCTTCTCCTCTGCGTTCCTTGCTTCCTGAACAGTGTCATCCACTTCACCCTGGACCTGAACCAGGTCAGACTCAAGCTTCTTCTTGGTGTTCAGAAGGCTTGTGTTCTGAAAGATACAAAATACTTACTTAAGACATTGCATGCATATTGTCCATGTTATTTAAAAACTCTTTTATGAATGATTGAAGAAATTATTGCATTTTTTCACCTGAGAGTGCAGAAGTCCAACACGCTCACTGGCATCCACCAGCTCCTGTTCAGCAATCTTGCGACCCCTCTCTGTCTGTTCCAGAGCAGCTCTAAGTTCCTCAATTTCAGCCATCATGAGACCGTTCCTGCGGTCCACCATAGCAGCCTGTTCCTTGAGGTCTTCCTGGGCTCTGACGGCATCATCAAGGTGCAGTTGAGCATCCTTCAGCTGTGCCTGAACATTCCTGAGCTGCTTCTGTGACTCAGAAGCCTGGCGATTGGCATGGCTAAGCTGAATCTCCATCTCATTCAGGTCTCCCTCCATCTTCTTCTTGATTCTCAGGGCATCATTCCTGCTCCTGACCTCAGAATCCAGAGTGCTCTGCATGGAGTCAATCACCCTCTGGCTGTTCCTCTTGATCTGCTCCATCTCCTCATCTTTTTCTGCCAGCTTCCTGTCCACCTCACCCTTGATTTGGTTGAGCTCCAGCTGGACACGCAGGATCTTAGACTCTTCATGTTCCAGAGTTCCCTAGTCATAACAAAAAGAAACATTTTTTATCCTTGCCTCCAGGCCTAGTCTGCCATTAAAAAGTAATTTCCCATATTAAAAAAAACATACCTCAGCCTCCTCAAGAGCTGTCTGGATCTCAGACTTCTCAGTCTCCACCTGCTTCTTGGCCTTTTCCAGCTCATGGATGCTCTTACCAGTCTCACCAATCTGTTCAGTCAGATCCGAGATTTCCTCTGCAAAGACGTGTGTGTAAAATGTCATAAACCCAAATATGTGTGGACCACAGTCTAATTGCTAACACAATCAAATAGAAACCCACGTTGCAGGTTCTTGTTTTCACGCTTCATGGTCTCCAGCTGATCCAGAGCCTCCTCATAAGAGTTCCTCATTTTGAACAGCTCAGTGCCAAGAGAGCGAGCCTCCTTCTGAGCTCCTTCAAGCTCTGACTGACCCTCCTCATACTTCTGCT
This sequence comes from Solea senegalensis, assembly GCF_019176455.1. Lineage (NCBI taxonomy): Eukaryota > Metazoa > Chordata > Actinopteri > Pleuronectiformes > Soleidae > Solea > Solea senegalensis. The sequence continues at coordinate 3,115,804 of NC_058030.1, forward strand.
TCCACTCTGCCAAGACCTATTCAAATTTTACAGTTTTGTAGTAATCAGTATAGAGAAAAAAAATAACATTCCCTCCAAAAACATACTGTTGTGATTTTATGTTGAGGTTGCCTAATATAAACATTACCTTGTCGAAGTTCCTCTGCTTCTTGTCCAGGTTAGCAGCCAGTCCATTAGCTCTCTCCACATCAATCATGAGATCCTCCACCTCACTCTGGAGCCTCTGTTTGGTTTTCTCCAGAGAAGCACACTTGGAATTCACAGCCTCAATCTGTTCCTCAGCATCCTGAAGACGCTGAGCCAACTTTTTCCTATGAAAAAAATCAAAATGTATTTTCCAATGAAAAATTTTACATTTACCAATACCTAGGAACTTTTAAAACATCAGGAGGAAACATCTGGGCATGTTCTTGTTTGAGTAATACTCACTTGGCCTCCTCAAGCTCCTCAGTGCGCTGGATAGCATCAGTTTCATACTTAGTTCTCCACTGAGCCACCTCGCTGTTGGCCTTGGACATGCCACGCTGCAGCTCAGCCTTGGCCTCCTGTTCCTCCTCAAACTGTTCTCTTAGCAGATCACAGTCATGGCGAGCAGATTGCACTGCATGAGCAAGAGCATTCTTGGCCTGAAAGAAGAAATATAGATGAGTAAACAACATGTCTAAACCTAGCATAGGAATTTTAAGATGCTCTTAAAAATGTTTTTACCTTAACCTCCTCTTCAGTGTGTCTCTTCAACTCCTCAATCTGCTGAGTGAAGGCCTGTTTGCCTCTGGTCAGCTGGGAGACAAGGGCTTCCTTCTCCTCAAGTTGACGGCCGAACTCACCTTGAGAAAATGATCAAACATTTGTTTCAGTATTTGGTTTATATACAGAAGGTTGCTGTGTTTTTAGGTTAACTACATACCATTTTCTGTCAGGAGACGTGCTTTGTGTGCACTCAGGTCATTGATTTGACGGACATTTTCGTCATTCTTGGTCTTCAGTTCACTAAGTTGGTCCTCAAGTGTACGGCATATTTTTTCAAGATTTCCCTTGAGAGAAGACAAATAAAATATTACATTTTTGGTTGAGTTATATAATGTATCATACATAGTTAACTTATATTATAACACCTAAAGTATTGTCTACCTTTGCCTTGGCAACAGCCTCCATGTTGCTGGACAGGTCATCGATCTCCATCTTGTATTCACTCTTTTCCTTCTCAAGCTTCTGCTTGACACGCTGGAGGTTGTCGATCTGCTCTCCCAGCTCAGCCACGGTGTCAGCCTGCTTCTTACGAAGAGCAGCAGCAGTGGCTTCATGCTGCAGAGTGGCCTCCTCAAGGTCACGACGGAGCTTCTGGAACTCAGCCTCGCGCTTCTTGTTCATCTCAATCTGAGCTGCAGTGGCACCGCCGGCCTCCTCGAGCCTCTCACTGATCTCCTCAAGTTCCCTGGAGAGGTCAGCCCTCTGCTTCTCAACCTTGGCACGAGCAGCGCGCTCAGCCTCAATCTCTTCCTCCAGTTCTTCAATACGGGCCTTTTAAATATAAATATATTGGTCTTTAGTCACCATTCAAAGTTAAAAATATATAGTACTACTGTAATAAGTAGTGCAATATGTCTGTTACCTGAAGCTCCTTGATCTTCTTCTGGAGCTGAGCACCCATTGACTGCTCATCCTCAATCTTGCTAAGGAGTTGACTGGTTTCGAAGTCCTTCCTGTGAAATAAAAGTCCAAAGTAAGTTTGACCTGATATAGAAAATCTTTAGAATATGATTAATGTTCAAAGTAGTGATGGAAACCAAATTAGGTTACTTTTTAATTTTCTCCTCAGACTGCTGCTTGTCATTCTCAAGATCCATAATGGATTCCTGGGCCAGTTTGAGATCACCCTCAAGCTTTCTCTTGGCTCTCTCAAGGTCCATACGCAGCTTCTTCTCTTGCTCCAGAGAACCTTCAAGCTGCACATTGATATTAGTATTTAATGTCATGGTTCAAAAAGCGTTTTGTTTTGTAAACTTGAGTGATTTTGTAAACTTACATCATCGACTTGCTGCTCAAGCTTGGTCTTAGCCTTGGTCAGAGTGTTGACTTTGTCTTCCTCAGCCTGGAGGTCATCAAGAGTCTGCTGATGAGCCTCCTGAAGGGCTTTCTTCTCCTTGGTCAGCTTAGCAATGCTCTCATCCTGAGAGGCCATCTCCTCTGTCAGGTTCTTGACCTATGTTTTTAAAGCAAGATGTGGTTATTCATCAGTTGATGATTTTATTTGTATAGCGCCAAATCATAACACATCATACATTATCTCAAGGCACTGTGCATAGACAACATCATGGAGAGCAGACAAAACCCAAAAGTTCACACAATGAGCAAGCACTAGGCATCAGTGGAGAGAAAAAAACTGGAAGAAATCTGTGACAGAATCAGACTCAAAGATGTGCAGCCATCTGCCTCGACCGGTTGGGGTGAAAGGAAAAATGGGGGAGGAGAGGTGGGGGACAGCAAGGGGGAGAGAAAGCATAAGAGGGAGATGAGGTAGAGACAGAGGAAAGAGACCAGGAGCAGATACACAACAATTGTATCAAGTTATAAGTTTATACAGGACAGTGAGTGAGAGTTAGTGGTGGCATGTTTATAGACATACAATGTCATTTATACAAGCAGCAGCAGAGGTTGTTGATAAAAATGATACTGATATCGACTTTTAATTTTAGCTTAATAATAATAATAATAATAATAATAATAATAACAATAATAATAATAATAACGGTGATGATATTTAAGATAATACCTTGTTCTCTGTGGCATGTTTCTCCTTCTCCACTTTGGCCAAGGTCAGCTCCAGATCATCAATATCCTTCTTCAGCTCAGAGCATTCATCCTCCAGCTTTCTCTTCTTGCCAGTGAGCTCAGCATTCATTTCTTCTTCATCCTCCAATCTCTCAGTTGTTTCTTTGAGTTTTGCCTCAAGCTGAATCTTGCTCTTGATGAGTCCCTCACATCTTTCCTCCGCATCTGACAGATTCTCTGATTCCTATGTCATTGTAATAACATAAGAGTTTGAACGTCATTATTTGATCAACAAAACTTACAAACGTTACACCTGTTAAATGTGCACTTACGGATGCCACTTGCAGCTGCAGATCGTTCTTCTCCTGCAGAAGAGAAACCATCTTCTCCTCCAGCTCCTTCTTCTTGGCCAGGGCAGTAGCCAAGTCTGAGGTCATCTTTTCATAGTTCTCCTTCATCTGCTGAAGCTCCTTCTCAGTTTCAGCACTCTTCAGCAGAGGCTTGATCTTGTAGTAGACCTTCATCCATGGCCAGTGCTTGACATTCATGAATGAGCGGACGTTGTACTGGATGGTATAGATGGCTTCCCTGTGAACAATAAATAGTCGTTTCAAAAATTGGTGTTGATGGTGGTGATTTTATACTATATCTCTGTGTACATAAGAGCTTATTTTCAACATGCCTCCTCTCCATCATCTTCACAAACTCCTTTCTCATGAGGTAAGCACGACAGAGAGCTTGAGTCATAGTGACAAGAGATGCCAGTTTTTCATCTCTCAGCTCCTCAAGAGTACCCAACAGACCAGCCTTGAAGAACACCTGAATAAACAGAAACAAATTATATTTAGGTACTCCAAGTGGTTCCAAGGCCTTGAGGAAAATCGGGTCATAGAAATTGCTTTGGAAAATCGTCAGTGAGATGGTCAACCAGGTAAGAATTTGTGAGGTACAACAATCGAGCAAATTAACTACCATGGTAACTGACTAAATTCAAGCATCACTTACAACCTCTGCTAAAATACAAGTCGGCTCCTTTACTTCCTGCCTATTGTAGTTAAGGGGAAACTTGGACTTTTTAAATTAACTAAAGGCAAAGATCAAAAACATTTACATTGTATTGTACAAGTTCTCTAAGTAGCAAGCCCTGAGAGATTAAAAATGGCCTAAAATGAAAATGGCGTTCATAGGGGCGTCGTGAGGGGACTAAAGTGCAGCACTGCTCCATCCCTCTGAGCACATACTCTGTATTCTGTAATTTGGTAATCTCTCCAGGAAGAGAATGTGCATATTGAAGTAAAACAATTAAGTCATGGTCTTACCTTTGTGTGTCCAAATCTGTACTGGTCATGATCAATATCAATTGAACCCAGCAGCTTTTCTGAAGCCTTCTTGTTGTCGATGAACTGGCCTTCAGGAATGACACTGGCATTCAGTACCTTGTACCTTTTTGAGAAAGAGTAAAAGGTCAGTGTTTCTGAACTTTGTGTAAAATACTGGGAAGTTTTTGAAAATTGTTTGGTGTCACCTCTGTTTGAAGTCACCGTAGAGGATTCTGCTGGGGAAACCTTTTCTGCAGATTCTGATACCTTCCAGTACACCATTACACCTGAGCTGATGGATGACCAGGAAGTTCTCCATCAGACCTGTTGATTAGACACCATATTAAGCCATTCCGAAAACACACAGTCACACCCAGACACTCATAAAGTCATATGTCTGTACCTGGAGTCTTTGACTCATTGGGAATCAAGCAACGCACAAAGTGAGGATGGGTGCTCCTCAAGTTTGTCATCAGCTTGCCCAAGTTCTCCTGTAGATACATAATATTACAAATTGTCGTGAAATTTCACATGTGTATTAATTAAAAATCTAATTTGTAATGTTATTCATTAGTTCAACCTTACCCTAAACTGTGAAGACACAGTCTGCATAGAACCACCCTTCTTCTTGCCTCCCTTCTTGGTGTTATCTGTTTAACACACAAACCCATGATAGTTTTTCAAAAATGTACTATATGTTAAATCTTTTTTGCATGTTTTAATTCACTTGTGGGACATCATACCCTCAACAACGGGAGGATACAGGGCAGCCAGCAGTTTAACTGAAGACTTCTGGTACAGCTGCAGCACAGACTCGTTCAGTGGGTCCTTGTTCTTGTCCAGCCAGCCACCGATATTGTAATCCACAGTACCAGCATAGTGCACCAGGGAGAAGTGAGCCTCAGCCTTGCCCTTTGCAGGTTTGGGCTTCTCAAATGCTTTGTTTTTGCCCAGATGTTGATCATAGAGCTTGTTTTTGAAGGATGTGTCTGTTGCCTTGGGGAACATGCACTCCTCTTCAAGGATGGAGAAGATGCCCATGGGCTTGATGAAAATGCAGAGAGAAAGGTATTAAGTGAAGTAATTCTTTAGTCTTATATACAGTAGTATACAGTACAGTAGTAGTAGAATTGATGTATACCTTCTCAATCAGCTCAATACAGGCAGCCAAGTCCATGCCGAAGTCAATGAACTCCCAGATGATACCCTCCTTCTTGTACTCCTCTTGCTCCAGGACGAACATGTGGTGGTTGAAGAACTGTTGCAGTTTCTCATTGGTGAAGTTAATGCACAGCTGCTCCAGGGTGTTGAACTGCGAGAGAGCAAAATAATCAGCCTATCTCTTATGGGCACTAACAATGAAGCCGTTATGAAACAAATAAAGATGATGAGCTGCAGGGATTGAAGCTTACATCAAAGATTTCAAAACCAGCAATATCCAGGACACCAATGAAGTGGTTCCTTTGTTGCTTAGTGTCCAACATCTGGTTGATACGGATGACCATCCACAAGAACATCCTCTCATAGATAGACTTGGCCAGGGCAGTAACTGAGTTATTGACCTATAGAAAAAGAAATATATTTGTTTTGACTTAATCTGCGATAATTGTCGTTTTTGTCCACTTACTAGACTAAATAGAAGAGCAATAGTGGTACTCCTTTTGCAAGCATGATCTATTTATACTACAAATATACATTTGTTTGAAAAAAAATATCAGTATTTTTTGTATACCTGAGGTACAGTCTGTCCCTTGGTGACAAACTCATTTCCGACCTTCACTCTGGGATAGCACAGAGCCTTCAGCATGTCAGCAGAGTTCAGACCCAACAAGTAACCAACCTTGTCAGCATCTATAAAATGTTAGATCACTTAGAATTAATACAAGACTTGACAATGATTGTCCGTCATAGAAACCAATGTACCCAAGAACTTTACTTCTGTTGTTTACTTTAATATGACGGGAATATGATGAGAAGTACTCACCCTCTGTGCCATCTGGCTCAGCCTGCTCCTCACGCTGCTTCTGCTTGAACTTCATGTTACCATGGTGGATCACAGCACCGGTCAATTTGTAGATG